>NC_071978.1:1007359-1041797 GCF_026283585.1 Hylaeus volcanicus
ATTATTGTTCATCGTGACTGGCCGGTCCTCTGCCGCTGTAACCCCCCATCCCGGACGAGCCCCCATATGTAGGAGTCTCAACGAAAAATAAGTTCATGTGAAAGTGTTTTTAATGGTTTCGATCTTTCACACGAACTGTCATGTACCGCTGCCCGGCACTCACATAAATGACATTTGATGTTTCAGAAAACGTTTCCCGTACATTTTTTCCTCTTACATTCGAATTGCGTTTAATCCCACAAAAATTTATCTTCTTTCAAAATAGCTTAAAATATCGTCACCAAAAAGTTATCTTTTTTTCCCATTTTTGGCCATTTGAATCATACTAGTCTATCACGTTACTCTTTAGATTATGTAACGAAAATAAATTTTCATTTTTCCTCCGTGAATACGGTAAAAAATATTTACTAAACTATTAAAGCAGTATATACATATATTTTCTCTTTGGTGTAAAAGAAATTTTTGCTGAATATTGTAATATGTGATCGTCTGTTCTGAGATTAATAACTAAAAAATAGATACAAGGACAATTGAAGTAAAAATGATAAAATATTCAATAGAAAATGTATTGTTTTGGATAGTTACAGATTGATAGAGAGTGTCATAGTGATGTTTGATAGAAAATTCAAACAATATATTTGAAACGGCGTCCAGCATATTATACAGACCTTAGCGAATTACCAAAATTGTTTCGTGCATTGGAATCGTAAAATGTTGAAATACGTTGAACGGAGCAATAGTTAACCGAAACTCGTAAGAAGGACGGAAGAAAGGTGATCTTCTAGATTTGGCACTCTTCGGTCATACGCTCCGACCTCCTAGCACGCATATACCGGGTGCTCCAAATGCAACTCTATTTTTGTTGCCGTGTACCGGTCGACCCGGCGATACAGGTAGGCATGAGGTGTATTTATCTTCAATTCGGCCACGGCCAGACTGGCGTGCGCGATGTTGATAGGCCCCCATGACGCGTTTCCATCGTGGCATGTGAATCCACTGACGCCATTTACATAAAAATTCTACATTCTAACGGAATTCGAGGCCACATTATATCGTCTTTCTAATACGAACGCTTACACTATCTGCCAAAAACATCGATTTTCTAGTTCGATTAAGATCGAAAATATCTGCCAATCTCATCGACTAGAGTAAACTGCAGCAGGAATGTTACGTTGCATAAGAAATCAAAGATTTCCTGTTGGCGCGCTAATAGTGAACATTGGTCAATGGTACACGGTAGCGCGAACTAAGAAAGACAGTTACGAAAGTTTGGTTCGGTGAATTTCCTTCGAACATACCACAATTTCAAATTCGATACGGGATTTTACAGTTTTTAATCGTGATTTGCCTTACTCTAATTATAAGTTAGTCTACGCGAACCCATAAACGTTCCTACAGCCTAATTCTTAGCGCTTGACCTAATTCTCAGCTCTTCGCTTCAGTCCCGTTTCAAATTTAGACGTCTGCGTTTCACATCACCCACACCGTCGCCATTACATACAGGGTGGCACGTTTCGACGTATTTGTGTCGCGTGTAACTTACAGAAAAATACTCTGTCGTTTCTCATCTTCTCTCTTTGCAACAAGGATGCGTTCCATTTTTACGCCGGATAACAAACAGTGCTTCTGTCTCCGAATAAATGTGCATCGGAACACCCTTGGCATAGAAAGATATCAAGTAGCATCGCTGCAAACGAAAATGACACGTGTTTCCGAAAAGTAACCAAGGTGTGACGTCGCTTCACCTTGTCGAAGATCAAGGCGTCGCGTAGTTAAAAATCAGCAATAGGGATCCACGCGTGGGTGCGCCGAATTGCGAAAGACGATGAATGAGACAGTCAGTTAAAATTGAACGCATGACGAAGAGGTTCGCGTCGCGGATCGTGGAATCGTTTCGCGGTTGCAGCAAAACAAACAGTGCATAGTGACCATGTTACGCGTCAAACGTTGAGTTTAATTTTGTTCGAGCCCTATCCTGGACAGGATTCCAGTCGACGAGATGGAGGAGTTACCGCAACGTATACCAAAAATGCTTATGTGGATTCCAAACCTGTAGACGTGATTTTTAACCCGGCATTCCCCGGCTGAAAGGGTGTTCGTCCTCCGAGAAGTGGAAACGTTCCAGGGAACGTCGAAATGCACAAAAATCAATATAAGGCGTACCGTTTGCTCGGTAGAGCTCGTCGGAGGACGCTGATCCCCGAGTAAATTGAAACTTATGAGTTTTCCAACCGGGTTCCTCTTCTTGCTCTGGTCCGCCATTCTTCTTCGCCGTTAAGGAGAAGCTCGTCTCCTTGGTAACTGATACGCCTTATTAGCTGCTCTCCTCACCTTACGAGCCTCAGGAGGATCATGCGCTCACCGGTCCTGAGCTTCTTGCGCAGTAACACACCTCGTCTTTTCCGCCTCTATGTTCTCCTCGGGACTTGTCTCGCCATCATCTTTTAAACGCGTCCTCTGCGAATTCTCGTCGCCTTCCGATTCACCTGGACGACGTTTCCGGACGTTGTCTTTGTCGATAATCGAATCGGTGCCTTTTTTTTTCTGGATCGAATCGCGAACCGTTAAGTTTAGGGCAAGTTGGAACATTCGAAGATATTTAAGCGATTTGGGTGGGCTACCGATTGGGGTGCCACACTCATTCACGAAAATTTCGTGACCGCAGGCCATTCTGTAACGCTGTCGTGCATCCCATGGACCCATGGCCAGCGACAATGCCTCGCGTGAATGGACAATGCACGAAAAATACAAATATTTTGGGTAGACACGATTTCACGCGACAACGCCTCCCTTTGCGCCACTGAAATCGTTTCTGTTCCGCGATGTATACCTGCAGCTGAGAAAATTTAGTTCCAGAAGAATCTCGTGTCATTCCGTGTTAATAGAAGGATTATGTCATCGACACGAGATTGCACTGTAGTTTTAGTTTTACTTTGAAGGGGTCTAAAATACGCTTATAAACGAACAGAACCTTTGGCAACTACGTTTCAACTTTCTTCTCATCGTAGCAAAAGTCTCCACTGAATTTCAAAATGTCTCTCGCTTCTATAAAATATAGTAAAGTGTATCGGAGCAGACTCGTATCAACGGTGCAAAGTGTCACCGACGACGCGCGGTTTATCCTAGAGCAAAGATGCTGCCAGACAAGAGACTGTACCCACCTGGTCGTCTTGACTGCCATAAACCAGAATTTGTCAGCGCTCCCTTCGCCGTGGTCCTTTCCAACAGCGTCGTCGACTTTGGGATCCAACAGAGATTTCCGAAATTTCACGCCCATTACCATTGTCAATGGGCAGATGCCTCGCGACAAAAGGGCGCGAGTCACTCGCACCTTTCGACGCATTTATCTAAACCGACCTTAATGTGGCTTACACTTGGAACGAACGTGTTGCTTTCGCGATGTCTATGCCCATTCAACTCGCACACGATCCATCTCGTGTTCGAAAGTATTTCGTGGGGAGCGATCCAACTTTTTCGAAGGAAAGGATCTTGGCAAATTTACGCTTTCGTTCGAGGTTTAAACAGCGCCAGGGGGCGAGTCACGATTCGTAATCGACAGCGGTCGATTTAAAATGCCTCGTTAACCACCCATTGTCCCGCGACCGTTCCACGGGAAACTGACGTGCGCCGTTTTTATCGAGCATTTAATTAAACGTCATCAATCTTTATTAGCCGTCGAGGCTTCATATCGACAGCGGTGATTCCGTGGACGTTAAGCAGAACCCCCGTCGCAGCCATGAATACGTTTATGGGACCGGAGGGTGAACCCCTGCCAAGCCTTCGAAACTCGCTAAGACAATATGTCTGCTCTCCTCGTTCCTAGCACGCGTCCGATGTCCGATCAACGTGTCTCCCGAGGATTATCCTGTCGACCGTCGGCGTCGTTGTCTATCGTCTGTTATTTGACGACATTATTTCAGCCCCGCTGGAATATCACGGGAAAACGATACCCTCTCCTATCTGCCGTTCGAGTCTTCATCGTTGCCATTAAGCCTCGTAGACACGTTCGAGCAGTCGATTCTTTCATCGATTTTTCCAACGATCTCAAACACGGAAATTCAAGAATCTCGAAACACTTTAAATGGATGGAATTAGGTGCGTGGAAAATCCTCGTGGAACGTCACGCGATAGGATTACCGATCTATCTTTATTAAGGGCGTAAATCTCCAATTCGCTACGCATTCGGAGCGCGGACTCGCCAATTAACAAAGATGTCCATAGTCATCTGAAATAATGCGGAACGACGAGGATGGTAGAGTTAAGAGAAGCTATAAACGAGACACGAAAGGAGGGTCGAAGGGGGCGGCCGCAGGGTATATCTATACTTCGCAATCGCATTTCGTGTTCTGTTAGTTGAAATAACTAAAAATTAATTTCCAAAAATAGTTACATTAATTATTAACGATATTTGTTCAAACAATGATCGAGAATATGTTTTTGCGGTAATATTAATACGTCACCTAGGCATTCTTTCTCGACTTTCGTACTTTCTCAAACGCAGACTGGTTGACAACTGTCACCAAAGTCTGTTCGATCCAAGGACACTAGAATTGACACGAAACGTTAATGATACTAGACGAAGGATTCGGGAGTCTACAAAATTTCATTTTCCTGCGATTTACGCTACTGAAATTCGTGTACTTTTATAGAGAAATCGATGATCACTTCCGGGATACAAGACAAGCTATATGTTTAGGACATTTCTCTACCGATCTCTTGCTCTTTCTCCCTCGAACGTTTTTGTCGATGTTTCGAATCGTCAGGGCAAAAGTCAGACGGACGATAAATCAAAAAATTGTTGGCCAGCTGGTGAGTAGCTCCAGCTCGGTTGCGTGTCGTCGGCATTGTCGTTCGGCGTGGTCGTTTAAATCCATTTAAGGGCGTCGTAATGGTGAATACCGAGGGGGTACAAATGGGAGGGTTCTCGCCAGGGACCCGTGGTACCGATTTCTAGGACCCGAGGAGAGAAAACGGTAACCCCTGTACCACGACAAGGCGTGTCCCGTGTTTCCGTCACCTCTACCGACCTCGTACTCTCTATATCTGCTTTTTTCCGCTCCCTTCGACCCCATCTTCTTTCCGCCTTTCGAAGAAGAGATCGATGGTCGTCCGAGCATTCACGAAATTTGTCTGCTGCCACTTAGACGAGTGATACCTTTAGCCGAAGCGATCGAAGCTTTGATTCCAGGGCACGTTTGACCTGTTTACCTTTGGATCGTCGTTCGTTGCGATAGATTGTTAACTCGCGACAGAACGAGTCTAGTTGCACAAAAGTTTTAGTTTAATAACGCGATCAAGTTGTTAAAAAAATCATTTCGATTTTTGTAGCACCGCCACCTAAGTCAGAAGAGGGTAGCACCGGAGGTGTGTTCGTCGGTGCACCCTCTTCGGGATCGTTGGCCACCCTTTTAGCGTCGTGCTCACACCCCCGAAACGTCAGAGGCTAATTGATATAAACGCGGAGAGTAATATACTTGTCATACAGGCGAGACCCGAAAGCCGCCACCACCCGAAAGGGAGAAAGAGAAAGAGCGTCTGTATGTTGGGGCTTAGAAGCCTCGAGCCTGGATTACGTTAGTCGATATTAGACTCGGCGGTTTAATGTTGGACGATCGCCATTAACATATGAATACAAGGAATACGAGGACCCGAAGCGTGTTCGTGCGTATACACGCGCGCAAGGTTTGAAATCTTCATTGGTTAACGCACGCTTAACACCCCAACTACCGCCCGAATTTTTCGCTTTCGCGAATCGAACGGTTCTACGACTTTATCGAATTTATTCGAAACCTATAGAGAGAATCGTACAGTTTTTTCGGGATAATTCAAGGTTAGCTCGTTGAAACGAACAAGTCTTTACGTAACGCAATTCAACGCGAGCTCGTCCCATTCCGAAAATAAACAATTCTACTCTCGGAGTTCAGGCAAACTTTTAACCTTCGTAAACTACACCGTTTCGAATGTATCGTCCGCTTAAACCTATTTTCGCTATTTTACGGGTCGTCACAGTTGATTTTCGGTGACGAAACGAAATCGGATAGGGGAGATATCGATAAACGTCCAATACGTCTACGGGGGTGAACAGCGCACTTTTCCAAATGAAAACATAAAACCGGTTGTTGGCGATTTGCCGCTCGGCCGACCGTGTGATTTTCCCGCTGTCGCAAACTCTGAAAATTAAGATTGGATCGCAGGAGAATCGTGGCGAACCGCGATACAACTCGTCTTTAAAATCGCTCTTTAAAATCGTACGATCGTTTATTCATGTTATGGAATGGGAAGGGTCGAGTTTTGGGGTGTACCACCCTCGTATTGCAATTACATACCATTTTGATTCATCGAGTTCGACTCGCGGAATGTTTGCAACATCGACCGATTATTTTCTACAATTTTTCACCCTTTTGAACTTGGTTTTCTCTTCCAACCATCCTTGGCTGGGACCATCGGCGATATCGCATTCTACTTAGCGGAATTTCGCCTATTGACAACAATGTCAATCGACGCGCGTAACCTACAATGCCGAAATTTTCCGCGTTTAAACAGCGTTTCCTTCGGAATCGGTGCTTTTCAGCTTGCCCCTAAACTGCGGACAATACAGCACGGCATACCGCCCGTCACAATGGGGAAACATCCGGCCAATTGTCGCGCCTACCGTGGACTATTCTCCGAGCGTGTAATTGTGGTCATGTTAGGCCTCCTAGCCGTGTGTCAGTGACGTATATACACGTATGTACGCGCTTTTCCTCTTCTGAGAAAAGGATGTCGACTTTCCTAACAGCACGCACGAAACAAAAGTCACAGGAGAGGACGTGGTGACAGAAATGACGGTCTTTTGTCTTCGTAGTAAAACAAAGTCGAAACAGAAACAAGAAGTACTAGAAAATATCAAGTATCGGTTCGATTAAACGACGGCATTGGAAAAAGTGGAATTTATTTGAAAAGAGGAAACGATGGTTTGCACCACCTTTGCTAGACTCCAGACAATGGCTGGAAATAGGATGAACTTCCATGTTGGCTATTACGTCGCATCCGGTAACACAAACTAGCACTTTACTGGCATAACGCTGACACGGTATGTTTAGATCGGATCTTCCTGTATGAAAGAACTCGCCCACCCCGTGTGCAACCACGCATGATCCAAATATAATTAGCGTCATAGTCTTTCAACGCGTCATCCGTAATATCCATTTGGTACAGAAAACGTGAGCTCGCGCCTCGCATGTCTCTTTAAAGATGTTTCATTCTTGAATTTATTCGAAATCGAAATGGAAGACGTGGAATGTTATTAGAGCTTTTGCGAGGGAAAATTGAAGAGGTACGAAGTAGGTTTCAAAGTGGCGAACGTTTACGTTTTTAGGTGCGATATGTTCTAGAATGCAACAGGCGTATCTAACAAGGGAATGAATGCAACCTCCTGTTGCAAGTAATTAGTCTTTAAGGAGGCGCTTTCATAGAACGTGAGACCGTTTAAGACCCTGTTCAGAAGCCGACGGTGCAAACTTCCGACAAACGTAGAACAGACTCTGGGCGAAATCGAATCGTCATCCCGAAGGAAAGTCAAATTTTACAGATAAACGAATGTCTAGATAAAAAAAATGACGTCTGTATACTCTTAATATAGGATATTTAGTTGTACAATTTTGATTCTCGAACACGGAGTTTCTTCCCTCCAGAAATAGTCGGGTCAAGTACGAAATCTCGATGAAATTGGGACGTGGAAATAAGACCATCAGGTGTGCTAACGAGAAAATCGCGCGGCGACAGCAAGGCTGTTAACGATATCGCGATTGGATCGAAGCCAGACGATGTGGCCACCATAAAAATATATCATGACAGAATTTAGCGGATTTCCTATCGTTCTCTTCTCTTTATCGTATCTGCCGTTTCTTCCCGTTTTTACTGGTTTCAATTTTCGACTCAAGTTTACGACTTTCCTTTTGTTTTCGTCGCGATCGCGGTTTTAAATTCCACAGAAACGGACAAACAAGAAGTTGGCTAACGAGTCCGTAAATATCGAGATGCCATGAAAGTTCCTTCCATTGAATTATGTATAGAAAAAAAGACGACGACAGTACCGAATCGTCGCTCGCTGAAATTTACCAAGGGCGACGCTGGCGTAATGTTTCTCGCGAAACCGTGACAGGAAGTCCTTGTCGGAGCGTCGATTACACCGAGTCCTCAGGCTTCAGCGTAATTCTCCCTCCCCTTCTCTTCGTGCCACCGATTCTTCCTTTTTTCTTCGTTGCCGCGAACCCTCGGAAAGGAGGGGTGTGCTTTGCCGGGTCGTAGCCACGCTATCGACCACTGTCGCGAAAGCCACGCCTTGCCCAGGTGAGCGTTCAGGGGGCTGTTTCCACCCATTCGACGTACGGGGCGCGCATACGTGTGTGTGTGTGTGTGTACACAGAGTGTATAGGAACTTGAAACATAGAAAAGCGCAGGAAACCTGCAGTGAGTGCAGCGAGGAAACTGAAACGATTTTATCGAGAAATTTATGGACACTCTTTGAAATCGTGATGAGACGTTCGTTCAGATGACCTGAATATGGAACCTTGCGTCAACGTAAGTTTGATATCAATCAACTTGGGAGTCACTCGAAACCCTGGGATAATTCTAACACGAAATGGTTATACTTGGTCATAATGGTTGCACCGAAATGGGTCTAGTCGTTCATAGTCGCAGTAGAGCTGAAAATTAAACCGCGTTTGATCCATCGTTCGGAATTACCTCGAGAAAAATGCCTACCCGGTCGAACCGCAAAATAAGCGCTGCTTTGGCGGGCAGTTTCCGTTTCTGTGGAGGTCCTCGCGTCCGCATTTAACAGGCTTATTCACGGAACACCGAGTGCACATTGTGTCTCAATTCGAGTAAACGTCGGCTTACGACGGGGATAGTGTTTACGGACAACGGCGCGACGGATTCCCGCGGTGGAATATTCGGGCGAAATTGAGCGGGAAATCAATGCACGCGCTGACGCCCCGCTTCAATGTCGTGTTTTCACGAATTTACGGTAATGCGGGGCGGAAATCCTGCGGGATAATCTCAGCTACCCCAGCGCGGTCTGTTCCGATCGTTCAACACCCTGCCGCGCGAATCTTTCCTCCAAGTCTCTTTGGAATATTATTCTAAACGTGTGATTTTATGTTACGTTTTCATTCTATTTATATCGGTGAAGTTACGCGTCGGTAATTTGAGTTAAGCAACATCTCGAATATCTATTAGCTTTAAGGAAACATGGGGCTAGCCGATGATGGTCGCAGGAAAACGATAAGATCGCGGGGAAACACGGTGACAGAGTGACACGCTCTCCGTTACCGGTGAATCCCGAATGGTTTCGTGATTCGCGTGCGTGTGCATCGGCGTAACCATCGGTTAATGGCTCGAGCGCGTGTTCGTCTCATTGTCACGGGGGCCAAATAACCCCCATAGGGCGTGGGAGGGTTGGTGAACGCATAGTAGCGAAATTAGGGTATTCCGACCGGTGGCAGTGGCCGGTCGCGCATCCTTCGCCGACGGCCCTTTAATCGCGATCGCTAAAGGGCCTTAAATCACACGCGATCCTGATACACCTATTAAGAACGATTTACAAGAGTGTCAATATCGCCACGGGTCATTCTCTGGGAAACAAAGTAATGTCTCAATCCTACGAATAAGGATAAACGAAGCATAACAATCGCAGAGAACAATCTTGTGTCGTAATAGAAAATATTTTTGAAACACGCGTACAAAGGGGTGTACGATTCAACGGTGCGATGTACCGTAGAAAAATATATCAACGCGGTAGAAAAATATATCGATTCTTCAGTGTGCCACGATCGCACCTTGAGCTTACACAATGGACTCCCTTTCAGTTAGGATCGAGAGGAAAAATTGTATCGGCCCGGGCGAAGGAGATGTTTTCTTTTTTTTGGTCCTTTAATCTCGACTATTTCACACCGAGCCCTCTCGCGAGGGTCTTCGGGCTGTTAAACGTTTCCTGGTCCCGCGACTAAATCTGCTTAAACGAGCTGCCGACCAGAATGGAGCTGATACAACTTTTTTCCGCTTCTCTTTATCCTCCGCTGTCCTTCCCGTTGCTGTTTTTGTCGACATTGATTTACGCGAGTTTGCATTTTCCAAGGGTGTTCTTTCGAGGCGTCTTCCAAAGACGTTTAATGAACTCAGCAGATGTTTCCATTAAAAGAAATGCTTACTTTTCCTGGTACCTACTATTCTGCTCGAATAATTTCCGGCTGTAGTTTTAGCTGGAAATTGTTCGCGATAAAGACAATGGAACATCGCGACTAGCAATAACAATTCGTATTTGTGTTTTCCGTTTGGTTAACGTCCACGTACGTATTTCCTTGGAACAATTCCGTGCGCGCGATGTTTGCGATCGTACGAACGCGCCTTCCTTTGGGAAACGAAAAGTCGAACCGCTTGTTTGCACGGGACGCGTGCACAAAACGTTTAAACGCGTGTTAAACAAACGGAAGCTCGTTTAAACGACAGTTAGCGGACCGTTAGTCACGGTTAAGTGATCAAACATTGACACCCGATATCTCCGATCACCCTCTCGATTATTATCGATACCATCGTCTCATGAAATTCGTTTCCCTGTTTCAGGGAACAAGCACTTTTCGAAAGAGAAAGATAAGAAAAATATAGCGAAGGTTAATTTTTTTAAGACGAACAAATATTCTATGCTCCCAATGGTTGGCAGCCATGCGAAAAGGATAATTGCAAAGAGAAACGGAACGATTCCCGGTGAAAAACGAATTAGTTTTCCGTACGGAGCTTTATTGATTAAGTAATCTTAATACATCGCTGGGCCGCAATGTACCATAAAGAGAGCGGAACCGGAAACGATCCATTCTTAGCGGGGAATATGCTTTGTCGGTGGTCGCTCGCCGCTCGGAATTTCTGCTTTGATTAATCTTCCTCGACTTTTTCCGTCCGCAAAGACTTATCATCTCGAGCGATGCACGCTATCTGGCAACATTCCAGTACGCTTTGCACTCAGCTTCGCCTTTTGAGATTCATCGGACAATGCCATTTTCTAAGCGCCAAGAGATCCCTGCTTTGGGACAGAATTTTCGGTAACTCTATTTTCCGCAACTCTAAGATAATGGATATCTAGTTTCCTATCCAAATTACGCGGAGAAGATGGAGAAGCGTCGAGCGACGAATTCGGCTAGTTAATCGGGAGACTCTCGACCACCTCGAATCGGTTGTTGGACCGTTTGACATCCGTAGGTTCTTTTCAAACTCCTAGCAACACAATGGGCCGTCGGTCAGAAAATTCTCGGGATTGAAAAAGTTTCGACGAATTTCTTTCTCCCCTCGGACATTCAGATTTCCGTCGGATGCACCGAGAGAAGTCTGATCGAACAAATACTAAACGCGCCTTTGGGGCGATCGTCCTACGAGAAAAAGTTTCTTCCACTCTCTCTCTGTATAGGTTGCTCAATCCTCGAAAACAAACGCGCCTGACAGAGATAATTACACGATTTCTCGAAAAAATATGAACGAAAATTCCTCGTTTTAATATAGAGATTGTCGATAAAGACACAGGCTGAAAAGGAGCACGCAACGCGGGCGTGGAATCGATATCAATTAGGATGCTTCTTCCGGTCACGTGTCGTCGCACCCCGGTATAATATTGGCACGTGTCGTACTGTTACTTTTAAAAAACGTTGATAAAGAAGGAAGGTCGTTTCCGGTTCCGACAATGGTACCTACACTGCGTTTCAACTGGATCACACGACCCGAAGGGTTATCAGAAGTGGAATGCATCCCTGCTGGCCTATCCACCATCCGTCCGCATAATTATCGACTTCCTCTCCTGTCGTTGCTGTCTACGCTAGCACGTTGCACTTGTACATACGTTACGGTGCACCCCTTGCTTGGACTTGTTGCAAATTTGGTAATTGTATTTTTTAAACACTCGTATTCCTCTCTAATGTTTCCTTCTTCGAAGGAATGACTTACTTTTCTGTCTCTCTCTAAATTCGTACCATTTGCAATCGTAGAGCATGTTCTCGTTTCGTTAAGATAAGTCCGCCAATGGTGGTCTAGCAGAAAACAGTCGACAGAGGGTTAACGTATGCAAGGACTAGAGGGTTAAAAGAGTCCACGCAAACATCTCATACATTACACGAAATTTCCACCCCACGGAAACCAGCCAATAAAACACCCCCGGAACACGGGTGTCGTCCACTCACCCTCTTCGCTCTGACCCGTAACTGCATTGTCGAACTTTTTTCGTTTTTTTTCCATCCCTTTCTCTCCGCCTTTGACGCCGTTGTCCATCCACGCTCCCTTTCCCTCGCGCAATTTTGCTTTTCTCTTTTTTCCTCGATTCTCGAAGTGCGCGTACACCCCCTCGATTACATTCGGAAATATTAGGGGACGTCCCGCCGTTCGACAAACTATCAATTTATTTTCTCTCATTGATCGGGACCCCGCGACGTTGCTCTGCCCCATGCTTTTTTTCTCGTTTCTGCGCGACGTCTTCTGCTTTGTCCTTGGAGAGATACGTCCTCGATTCTTCAATGAGTAGCCCGCGCGTCTTCCGAACTCTTCTTGTTCGTACAGCGAGCATTTTACGCATTTTAAGAGTCGTGGTTGAGCGTAGACGTCGGCCGAACGAGCACTTCCTTCGTTGCCCGGAGAAAGTCGACGGACTATGTCCAAATCTCTACAGATTACGGCTGGTCATATAAATCACGAGTTTGCAGCCGGGTTGAATGTTATCTCGCGCTTCCGGTTCGGCGCACCGAGGTTCCGCGCACACGCTCGCGGAACATTCCTCGTGGGGTGGTTTCGTTTTATACAAGGACCCGAGCACAAAGCATATGCTGCCCGCTGTCCACTCCATTTACCTCGCAACGTCATTTCTCTCGTTACGTCGCGTCGGTCCCGGGGAAGATAACTGCCGCAAAAGGGATCGTCGGATGGGGACAAAGATTTGCCAAATTGCTGCGCGAAAACCGGAGAATGGTCTTTGGTCATCGGTTCTAGTTGCGCTCCGATCGATTCCGTACATCGAAGGGAATTGTATCGATGAAAAACCCAAAAATAATTTTATTTTCGATCAACAACTCTGCGATATTCCGTTGGCCGATTTGCTTAGATCTTTGCGAAGGGTAATAGTAAAAGTACTAGTGCACCACTGATAATGAAACGTGGCGAATCACGTCGCTGTCTTTTGCAGTAGAATGAAACGTAAAATTCACCACCAATCGAGATAATTCGACAAATAATTCAGATACGTAATCGATGATTGATTAGTGTTTTCGTAAAACGCAAAAAAGCCGTGAACATAAATCCCAGCGCGCGATACGAGGCCACGTAATGCTCAATCTGATTAATCTGATTGGTAACCGATAATTTCGATCGCGAGCGATAAAGAGAAGTTGCCGATAAGCTTGCTTGCGTAAACTCGTTCAACGATTTTTGCCCCTAAGACACCATCACGTGGTTGCGTATGAACGATTAAAATCTCGTCGTTTAATATTCGATGTCCGTGGTAAAACTAATTACCATCGAGAGTTATCTTGGCGATGAATCATCCTATAAAATATATGAGAATTAATTTAATTGTTGGTGATGATGTTTCAACCCTGTCGAAGACGATCAGTGGCTCAAAGAGATTATGCAAGCTTGTACGAAAAAACAAGACAAGCGTGGGTGACCAAACGATATGGCGGGGATAACGAGTCTTGAGTAACCTTGAGTCTAGTTGGTTTTGAATCGACTATAGACAGCTATTGGACAATTGTCCAGTGATTCCTTTAGATCCCGTGATACAAAGTGACAATCTTATCGATTCTAAGAAACTCCTGGGAAAAGTACAGTTTCTTTCTGTAAACAAAACACTTTTACGAGTTGCGTGTTTACGTCCACGAGAACAGTCGTGGTAACGAAACCGCTGCGAAATGAACAATTTTTGAACAGAAGTCGAAAAGCGCTCCCCTCGAGACTCGATAGGACGCCCTCAGGAAATCTAAACCGGTAACAAGATGGCTGCTCGGAAACGGAAACCGGAAGCTTGTCACTCAAGCTACACTGGCTTCCGGCGTGTTCTGAAAAAGGGAAGCGTTATAGAACGGTCCAGGAGAGAAATAAAAAGGGACGAGAGACGGTGAAAGGGGACGTAGCGTCTCGAGTATATATTGTTTAATCGCATTAGACGCGAGTGTGGATACAAAGAGACTCTGCAATCTGGAGCTAGCGTATTCGTCAAGGATCGTTAAATAAAACAAGTAAACTTTTTAGCGCGTCGAAGAACCAAAGGAAATCTTGAAATAAAATTTAATTGGGAGTGGATTCGACTGGAGAAAGAAAAATAAGATCTTTTACTTGCTTAAGGTTTGATTTTATTAAATATGAATCTGATATATTAGACTACTATGTATTATATACAATGTACATATATACAACCGATCGATGAAATTACGTACTACCTATTTAAAGGCGGTAAACTGGGATTTTTTTCTCGACTATTCGAGTACGTCACATCCTCGATTCGCCTTCTATACAATTACAATATAATACCTGCTTTTTTTCCCCCCCATTTGTCAGACAAGTGCACTAAAACAAGAATAATCGTTCGTTTCACAGAATTTCGAAATGCAACTGCGTGGCGCGAGAAAGCATACTGGAATTATTTTTCATTTACTTTGAAGAGAAATTGTTTCCCAACGTATTATCTCGTTATCGCGATTAAATTGATAGAAAGCGAGGTGTTCGAGTTACATAAGCGACGAACAATCTCTACGATTGCTTTTGTTTTCTTTTCTTTTTTTTTATTTCGGGAACACTCAACGGCTGAAACAACCTTATTTGTACAAGTTCATCGTGGACATGTATCATTTTTAAAGTTTCTCTAATATTAATATCAAATTTTACAAGTCTTTCTTCGTCCTTTGACCCGTTCCTTCGTTCGCAAGAAAGTTCGCTGTACAAACTATGATAACCGAAACACAGATATTTTAATTTCAATTTCTTTCGTTGAACGATCGAAGCAACGATTTAGGTAATCGAAGAAATCGCTTAAAATTTGTTATCGATATAATTTATCCCGATATATCGAACAACGAATGACTCCTTAATTTCGAATTTGTTTAATATCGTTAAGTACGAACGCGACGTTTCGAAACACACGCTACACCAACTAATGTCCACGCTACACGTGATCTCTTGTACAAAGAAAAAAAGAGAAACGAAAGAACTTCCCGAACAATGAATTCACAACTAACAACTCTACTTATCTACTTATTTGCGCTAGATCACTTTCTCGCCGCGACCTGTTCGGTACGTTCGTACAACGTCCACCGATCGCGAGCTATCTTTGGTTTCATACGATATCGCGTCGCTTCCTCGATTCGAGTAGTATAATCGAATCACCGTTAGCTTCTTACGATGATAATCTCTGTTAGAGAAGAGTTCACTCGTTCAGTCCACGTCAAACGTTTCGACCGACGCGACAGTGCGTTGTTCATCAATTGCAACTCGACGGTTGTTGCCTTTCGACTGTCTCTATCGTTATTTAGGACTCTACGTTCACTGTCACCGATAAACAGTATCTACGCTAGTAATACGGTTGACATGTAGAATTCTTACTACAAACAGTAAGGAACATCTCCATTCTGCGCTATGGTTCTTTTTTAAAATTCCGAGACAACCGTTTTCACTGATATCCACAATAGAAAGAAAGATAACGTTATCTTAAGAAAATCGTCGTCTTTAATATCGTGCTTCAATGTCCGTTGTCTTCTTCTGTCTCCGTAATATCAAACTCGTATCTGCACTGGTTGACGTTTACTTGCCATAGTTTGCACTGGTTCTAACGTTGACCTGGATAAAAACCACAATGTTCTCCGACGTATTCACTCACTAACAATAAGTTGTTCACGAATCGTTCTACCGACGCATCTGGATAACATAGCCACTGAAATGCATCATCACGAATCCCTCCCAAGAGTTCAGCTACTCTGCATACGTCTAAACGTTCACAAGAGTTTCTTTTACCACCAATAGGGTTTTTGCATGTACGGTGGCATAGGTACCTGTCCGGTGCTGGGATACGTGGACGGTTCCATTAGTTTTGACTGACAAGGTTTTCCATCTTTTATCAGCAATGGAACGGCGACTCTCCTTGGCGAACATCCGCTCCCACTGGCCTCTACCCTCTCGGTAGCCGCCCTCTTCGTCTTGTACCTGTGGTTCTGGAACCAGATCTTCACTTGCGTGGGCGTCAGCCGGATTATCGAAGCCAGATGCTCCCTCTCCGGAGCGCTCAGGTATCTCTGCTGACGGAAACGTCTCTCCAATTCGAAAGTCTGCGCCTTGGAGAACAAAACTCGCCGTTTCCTCTTCTTGTGCTCCGTCTCGTGGGGTTGAGCGTCGCTCGTCTGTTGCTCGTCCTCGAAATCCGCCGATTCTTCTTCCTTGCATTCGTGGCTGTTCTCCTGCTTCGGGGCAAAGGACAAGTCCGAGATCGCTGGGCTGGTCGAGTCTGGCTGCTGGAGCACTGGAACGGTAAGAACGCCTCGGTTATTCCAAGGTTCGTAGAAACACGTATTTCTAATTCGCTAAGTTGTCGACAAATATCATCACCGAATGGTCTCAAAGGAAACGTATTCGAACGATGAACGACCATTCGCCGACGAGACTTGAGAAATCGATACAGGCTTGCATCTGCCTGCAATCAGCGTTAACAGTCGAAGGGTACTAAACAATGCAGCTGCAAGTTCGGCCCCATTAATTTTCGTAATGACTCCACTTTCTAAACGGTGCTCATCGATTTCAGAACAGTTTACGACGCGATACGTCCAATTCTCTTCGACGTGTACGCGGTTTAATCTAACAATATTTTGATTAGCCTTGCGTTAAAGTGGCAAATACCACGGCGACCGAGAGACACGTTAATTTAATGTACAACGACGAGTCCCTGCTTCAGCGAGCACACAATACGCTTTTGTGAGCGATCCCTAACTTGGTTTGGGGAGGGTGTGAAGCAATATAAAGCCTGTTTGATACCGACGCGGCCTCGTCCACCCCATGGGATCGACTGTATCATTTTCATGGGAGATTAGACTCTACTCGCAGTCGTGATTTCAATTAGACACCCGCCACCGTTACTTTCGCGTGTTTAGAGGAAACGATTCGACGATTAATTGCGCCCTCGTTGCCGAAAAGTTACTTGGTACTTAAATTTAGAGAATATAAACGTCGTATTATCTTTACCTAAATTATTTTTATCGTAAATAATTCTAAACGTTGTCGTTGAGATGAAAAAGTGAGATACTCGTCGATAAATCGGAACGAATTCCCTTCCTAACTGTGCGATCGAGGAACCGCGACACAATCCACGACAACCTTTTCACGCGTAAATAGGCTTCAGATCGTCCTGGACCCCGATTTCTCGGTTTCACGGTACACGACGAGTCGAGAAAGCGAACAGAGGAGAGATAAGGAAGAGATAGAAAAGAGCCGATTGGCTACCGGTAGATTTTTTGGGCGTGACGATTCCGATTCATCGAGGGCCTACAGGGCTACACGCATCTGTCCTCCGTAGGACATCTGTCCCCCTGTACGGGCCAATCGGTGAACAGCAGCCACAAGGACCTTTTATAGGACCATTAGATCCTGCTTAGCCGACGCGGACCAATTGTAGGGTGTTAAATAAATAAGGGTTACGAGCTGTTCCCCTCCTTTATCAACGTATATTTGCACGAGTTTTGTGGATTGCGTGATTGTATCGAGTTAAGAGGAATCTTTTTCGTTTAGGAAGATCGTGTCTTACGATTAAACTAACGGAGGAATATACTTGGATTAGACATGGTTTCATTCAGAAATAATCTTCGTTATTGTCTAATAAAAATATACGCTATCTAAGATTCTTCTTTCGTATATGTACATCACGGAGACTCGACAGTGTAAAGTATCGATTACATCGATAACATGATCTTTGTACGATTGTGAGTAACTGTGAGTCTTTGCAATTGACTAGACGCCACATGTCTTCGGATACCTTAAAGTACGCACAAGTATCAAAGTTACTGCTATCGTCATACCTAATTTGTCGGGACAATGTAGCTGTCAGAAAATACTCTAATCGAAGCTCTCCGTTGACGAAATGAAAACGATATTATTGCTCACCATTAAGTTCTTCCAAAGGCTGTGGTAAGGTGGCTGGTAACGTTGGACCAGCAGGCCATCCCAGCAGCCCAGGTGGCGCCGGTGGTAGGGTACCTCTGTTGAGGTTCGCGTACAACGCGGGTTGCAACATGGCCGTCGTATGCTCGAAAAATTGTTGATAGGCCGACGGAACATCGTTTGCGCTCGGTAGAACCGTGGTGCTTCCTGTAACGAACATTTCGAGAAGATAGTTAAAAGTCTAGATCTTGACCTAATCGTTGGTTCGTTTATATATTAGACTATCACATATTCGTTTGCACCTACCTTGGACCTCCGTTTCCTCCTGAGACGGCTTCGAGTCGAGCTGCAGGATGTCATGGATGTGGAAACTCGTTCTGGGCATCTTTATGCTCTCCAATATTCTGCAACAAAATGTGCAGAGTGTAGCGAAAGAATTCTACGAAGGTCCCACGATTAGCAAAACTAAACAACTGAACATTGTATGTAAATGCAGGCCAATTCAAGATAATTTAACGCGTTCGATCAAAGAACGTAAACAATGGACTGGATCGTCACAGAGGGTCTCATTCGAACGAAAGGATTCCGCGAGTCGAGAAGTCGTGAGCACAAAGGTCGGTTTCGAACGAATCAATCCAATTTTCCAAACTTGGAAGTCGCCCGCGCCGTGACGAGCGTCAAGAAGCCAGCCGGCCCTTTAAGACCAGATTAGACGCGTCTTTTCCGCCAAAGGACAGACCTCTCGCGGGATACCTGCAGTTTTCCTGCAAACAACCTGTCGAGGCACAGAAGCGAGTTTCTGGCCTTCCACTTTAAGCCAAGCGACCTATTATCGCGGCACGTTCGACCACGTTCCTCAATGAAAGCCCTTCTTCGGATCGACGCTGGGCGACCACGAATCTCGATCCCTTCGAGGACAGATTAGTTTATTAGAAATACACGGGTCCGTATTATGCCATTAGTAAATCGAATTACAGTGGAACGTTGATTATTAAAAGGTCGATCAATCTTGGATAAGCTTCTACGAGTTTTATCTTTCGACTTAAAGAGAGCCTATGAGAAAAGCGAGGAACATGTCTGAAAGAATCATTTCACGTCGAAGATCGTTTTCCGTCTAATAACTAAAGTTTCTTGGCCCTCGTTAACGCGATTACGAACTTACGAAACTGCGCGAAGTATTTTAATGAAAGAAGTTGTTGAAAATTCTCCTATTCAGCGGGTTTTAGCTAACGGGACGCAAGCCTGTCCCTGCCATCAATTACATCGTAAATTGCGGCGTTGAAATCACTGGCGATTTCAACGTATAATTCAATTATTGTATCGACTTTGAATTCGTTTGATTTGCGTTGTTTTTGTTTTTACGAATTACAGACAAACCATTGCAAACTTTGATCGACGAAACGGCACGCGTTCGCGATATTTGCCAAGGATACCGATAATCGAACAGAAACGCGTCTCGATAAGCCGCGATACATATTGTCGAAGCCACGTGGAAGAATTCGAGGGCCATCAAGATCTCGAGGCGATTACGAGACGACTCGAGTTATCGATGGAATTATCGAGAGACCCCCAACAACTTTTCGTTTCATTTTCATCCCATCTCGAGTTTGTATTGCATATAATTTTTTAGTTTCCTCGAAAACAAGGATATAGGATGCAATAGATGCTGTATACTGTAATCGCGAGCTACCAGGGGCAACGAAAAATGAAAGAAAAATTGATCGAGTTGGATGTTTTATATGAAACAAATTGCTACTAAATTTCTACCGTAATCTACGAGAGAATACCAACCGGAATGCATGCGGAAATATGCTCCGTGAAAGGATAGCTGGTTTCTAGAATGGGTAACGGAGGATAAGAAAGCTTCGTTACACGTGATAGTCGGTTTTGATGGTTCGTTTACCTATTATTGAAAGCAAGGTGGCTGTACCAGACGTGATTCAAGAGACTGGTCGGATAGGATAGCAGCGACCACGGCAGAATCGTATTCTTGTCCGCCATTTTGAAAGGGGTATCAGAGAGGTGTTTAGCGGCGTCGGTACATGTTAGGAAACGTCCTCGTTGGTTCGCTCGTTTCGCGCGAACTTGCTCGAAACCGAATATATTTCCTCTTTAATTCTCTCCCTTGAGTTCTCGTTATCTTTTCTTTCTACCCCTCTTTTAGCCTCTGCTCTCTAATCTCTCTCTCGTACCTTCTGTTTACTTTTCACTCGTCCACTTTCCTCCACCTTTCTATTCTGCCTGTCCGTCCTCACTTTTCCAAACACGTCACTCTGGCTACCGAACACCCGACGGTTCAACGATCACTCGTGCACATCTCCTTTTGGTCCACGAACGGTTCCTCCGGGTTCATCGTCCAGGCACACGCGAAAAAATCGCGAAACGAACAAAGACACCACGCTCGATTGCAGTCGACGTCTGAAGGATGAACATCGGACGCGACTGACCGAACCGACGCGACGCCGACGCGACCTCCGAACCCACAGACGCGGACGAGTCCTTTTCGCAACGACTAAAGGGCTCTCCTTGTAGTTTTTGAGTGTCCTCGACGAGCACTTGACGGCTAGTGTTCCCTACCTCCGCGCCGTTTCGGCCGTCAAGCACCCTCGAATCCGAGGGCGGATCTTCGCAGGGGCGGAGATTCGGAGCTCACCCCTCGCGGTCGAGCCGCGCGACAGTCCACCCCTCTCGGTGCACCCTGGCACTCCTCGACGAGCTCCCGACCAAAATTTCCACGGATCACTTCCCAGCCACGGCTGCGACGGCAGTCGACGATCCTTTCGACGCCACGGTCGGGAATCAATTTCGATCCTAATTGCCCGCAACTTGCATTACGTCAGACTAAGACGACCGCGATACTGGTTGCCAGCTCGACCGCTGCAATGCTTTGGTAAATTGTAATCGTGGAATATTGTTTCATCTACTGTTTCCGTTTATTCTTTTCGAGCTTCTTTCGTCATTTACATCCCTTCAACGTTAATTGCAATTTCATTAGCCTAATAGGATACGAATGTTGTGCAATATTATCGTTGAATATTCGACAAAATACCCCAGTATGAAATACTCTTCCGTGATGCGAATCGCGTAAGATTTGATACGCAAATGAGAAACAGCATTACGACGACAGTCTATACTTGGATTCATGAGTGCAGCGTAGCAGAAGACTGAATAGGAATTTATTGAAATGCCAAACGCTCGAAGAAGTTTGCGAATCGTAGGGGAGTCGTCGCCCGCTCGAAACGAGGGTCGACTGGCGAACATTCCGGGGGTAAGTTACCACGGGGTGGAGCTTCCGTTCGACCAATAGGAGCGTAGGACGTAGAGAATCCCACAGGAGAAGTGTTTCGGGGGTTGATTTCAACCCTCGCGGCGGACCGACCAATCCGGTCGCTTCATCGATCAGAGCTTTTTACACCGAGAGCATACTTTACGTCGAGTGTTAATGCGAAAGAGCATTAGCGGTGCTTTTACTGTGTCACTTCGATTTTTTCTCTTACCCTTTCCTTTCAATTTTAGGCCACTCATTTCCTCTCCCTCTCCCTTTCCCTCTCCCTTTGCTTCGAAACCGAGATCTATCGATACCCACAACTAGGTTAAAAGCGTTCTCGGACGTCCGCGTCGTCACGATCGTTGCACCATTTCCGCTCCTAGCCATAACTTCGAGACCGTATATTATGATCTGGATATTTGGGGTGTCCTGGGAATACCGATCGCGTTTTCCATGGATCTTTTGTTTTTCGAAACTTACGCATTCTGCCAGGTCATTCTAAAACGAAAAGGGTGATATACATATACGACGAGTATATTTCTATCCTTTATCTCCAACATTTTGCCAGGTCATTCTGAATACGTAAATTTTAGTCGCACTTTGAGTTGGCCACTACTTGGAAACGTGTTACCATTCCTTTTACTTTCAACGCTTTGAATTCTCTCTTCCCAAAGACTCTTCCATCGAACCATCGAAACGTTCATCTTGAACACGAGACCACAGTAACGAAGGTGCAATAAATGGATAGCACTCGAACGGACGACAAATCGTTTCCATTTGATTTAGGTGAGATTCGATACAATGGACCTACAGAGTTTGTATCAAATCGCGAGTAAAGCATCCCGCATGGGTACGAATAGCCGAAAACGCACACGTGAAACGGCCACACAGACAGTCCGAAGAGCATGGTTCAGAAGAGGAACAGGTAACGGACAGGGGCGACGATGGAGCGAGTTTCCGGTTTATTCAGACTATCCTTTGTACGATCCCTGCTCGACGAAAAAGTCAAAAAGTGCGGAAGAGGGCGGACCTGACCTTCCCGACTTTTTCTCATGAGGCTTCCACTGTTGGATTTATCAGCCGCGGGACGATTTCACCGTGGAATCGAAGAGATTTTGGAAAAACTTTGAGCCAAGTAGAAGTAACGCAGCCCATAGATTCCCGAAGCAAAGGGAAGGCTCTGAAACGCATGTGCAAGGATAGACTTTGAAAAGAAAATGAATTTTCGAGGAGAAGAGCGTCCAGGGAGGCAGCACTCGATCGTCGAGAGCCGTAATAATTCGTGGCACGATCCCCTCGACATTTTCAGTCGAGGAAAGCACCACGATTGCACTGCGAGGCAACGGTCCGCCTGCGTCGGTAAAACAATGAGACGCAGACAAATTGGGTTGCGTGCTCGAAACAAGTTGGCACAGCTATCGCCAAACAGTCGTGGGATCCTGGCAAATGTTGCTCGATTGCCCCGGGAGCTCCAACTTCTCTACGTGCTTTTTTTCCTTTTTCGCTCGGAGTTTTCAGAACGAGCGAAGAGTGAAACGACTCGACGCGACGGACGAAAAATGACAAGGTGGTGTGTCTCGTTGAATTCGATTCTAACCGAGTTAGAATGGTTAAGCGTTGGTTCTTCCGTTATAGCAAACGTTGCGTTTCCCCTTAAAGAAATTCTACTCGATAACGTTTGCACCAGCAAGTAACACAACAATTCAAAAGAATGCGTCTGGAATTCAAGTGACGAAGGCAAAATTGAGTCACCATCAAATCCTCGTTAAAATTCTTTTCTTGCAATTTTTCTTTCGTTGAAGTCACCTACGATAAATGGAACAGCCAACATTCGTTCCGCGAACTGCCAACACCAATCGTAAAACGCTGTTTTGCGACAGCCTTAATTTATTGCGTATTGTGGAGGTGCTTTAGGGCTTTATTGCTACCAGTGTTGGGTCTAATTGCTTCGCCAGGTGGCCAGGTGAAGCACTTTTCCTTCTCTCTCTCTCTCTCTCCCTCTCTCTCGTCCTCTTTCTATTTATCCTCCGTTATTCATCTCAAAGATCTCAAAAATAATCTCGAAGTAGATAAAGTAGATAAGTCGACGTTGGCAAACTAAATCTGATGTTGCCAATTGAAAACGAACGGATTAGCTAGTGAAAGAGGTGTTCGTACCTTCAGATTAACTCGAGGTCCAGCTTGGTTTTTATCGAACGCCATAACGACGGTCTTGAAAGACTGCGGTCGAGTTAATCGTTCAACTTCGATTCCACGAGATTATCAGAATTTCGCGCTCGAGTCTAATCCGCATTGATCTAATAAGCGGCGAGTATCGCGAAAGAGAAATAAATCATAAATTATGCATTGCAATCGAATACTTAATTTTACGTAAATCGTTGCGGTGCTCAAAAATTGTTGCGGTGCTCAAAAATTGTTACAGTCCCTGGTGTAACAAGCACTCGATTGGCCACTCGAGGGTGACCAGTATCGATGGTCGCAGTCTAGTGGCACTCGAGCTTATTGAACATTCAGATTCGCAAATACATAAACGTGCACAGATGCACCCATCCCATTCACGAGGAAGGTCTCGAGTCTAAGGGTCAGGACACTGTTCGAGGAGAAAATTTTCGAGTAAATTTTGCGCCGGCACGTACTGACAATAAATACGGACTCTCGGAGCTTCAGGTGTTTGACCGACAGGTACCGATATTGTAATGGTAATAAGGGATAGGCGAAATAACTCGTAAATGGATAAACCCCCATTCACCGCGGCACGTTTCACCCTCAACACCTGAATCTTCCCAAGCGAACCGAACTATCAAGTGGGTGTTCGAGTGTGTGTAGCAAGTGTCTTCGTCGATCTCTTTTCTAAATCAACAGAATATCGAATCAAAATCAAAATCGAAAGATAACGAACGTTTACTCTACTCTGTATTTAGAGTCCTCCTCGAAGCCTACAATTGAAAACGAGCTAGGTGATTGTTCCAGTTTTTAGACTCTCCCCGTGAAGATCAGATTCTCCAGCCTGCTCCTCTCCAGGCTCGTCAAGTTCAGCGTACGGTTCGAGCGATTTCACCATCGGCATCGGTGCTTTCGTTTCGGTTCGAGCTCACAGGTAGAAGGTAAGCGACCGTTCGCCTTTACGATTAATCCGAAATTTATGGTGGAAACCAACAGGTGTTGGCACTTGGGCTCTTTCGGTTCTCGCGTGTGTCCGGCACCGTGTAACAAGGCGTACCACTCTATACCGAAGGATTCGCCTAACCGATATGCGTGACTGCCTCTTAAACGTTTGCTTCCGGTTTCCGGTGCTATCCTCCTAATCAGATATGCTAATCGTTCCAGTATTAAAGCTATCGTTGATTTTCCTCACGTTACTGATTTTTACACGAGATGATTCTCTTCGAAGAAAGATGATCCAAGGGACCATATAACAACAAGATAAACACATTGGAAAACGTCGACGATTAAAGCTTTAATAGAACCTGCAGTGCATATAGTAAAGGTAATCTACTCGATTGCTATAAAGTTACCATTAGGTTAGCCAACTATTTGCTTGTTTCGATTAAGGTCAGATTTCGTTTTCGATAAGAACGAAATGTCGTTTTGATCTTGTCACGTCCAGTTGACATGCGACCTATATCTTTCCGGATCGTCCTCGTTCGATACAGATCGATACTACCGCGCGACTGTTTCCATTTTTCTATTTCTTTTCTTTTTGCACTCTTCATCGCGTCTCGTATGATCAATGATTAGATACACGTGACGATACGAAACGAAACAAATATTTATTGTTGGAATTCATCCATTTTTTACTAAATCCTTTACTTTACAGGGGAAACCGGTGCTATATTCGCGAAAGATTTCGTTCTGTTTGATAGGACGTAGAAGGAATGTACGAGCTGCTGGAGTCCGATCGATAAATGGATACGAAACTTCATCATCGTCAACTGGAACGATTCCAATCGGCACTGAAAAAGTGGCTTAATTTGTTTAACGGAAATTGTGTTTTTTTTTTTTACCATCAAGATAACGCGCGACCACGCACAGCAAACGAAGCGATGACATTTCCGTTCCTTTTGGGGTTAAGGTATGCAACTTGATAATCAATTGTTCGTATTTAAATTAAATAACTCGGAAATCTAAATACTCGAGACTGAAAAAGGCTATTCGAGAGAAGGCGACAAAGTTCTCCAACATGAAAATTCGTAGGACGCGAATACTTTCTACGACCTTTAGTATTTCAAACGTAAAGGTACGAAAACGATTGTACAGAATGGAGGTAAAGCGAATGGTGGTCCGGTGGTAGCCTGTGCCTCGAATAACTTCTTAAATGTTTCTTAAACGACGTCGGTGGCTGGTGTTTAACGAGCCGTGCAAAGTTTGGGTCACGTTTGGCCCCGTGGCTTCTACAGGCGGCGAAGAAGGGGCCTTCTCGAGAAAGCTTTTCTGAAAGAGGCTTCCCCGAAGGCCACCCGTCGAGCCACCTACTACGAGACGTACTACGATCATTCATGACTCCGGGATCCGCTGCTCCATTGTGGGCCAGTTCATGAATGAACGTAAAACTCCATTTTTCCGTCGCCATGTTCCCTTACCTACCCCTCGTTTCTTCTACTGTGCTTGTTCATCGGGGTCAACTGATTCATGTAGCCATCGAAAATTTCGTATTCGAGGGTTTTTAGACCGACTACTCGTATATATAATACTTGTCACTTTATCGCGAGGAGTTTCACACGTAAAACGAACGCTTCGGAAGTCGCAATCCGTCCTCTCGAGTAGTTAAATTTTCTAAGAATACTCTTACCTGTAATCGTCCTCTACGTAGTCTGGTGGAAAGACATGCCAGGATGCGTCGTAACACTCGTCGTATCCGTTTGCCATTGTCCAGGTTCTTCCTTTCAGGGCGCTTCTTTTCTTTTAAAATTCGTCGCTTCGCGGCAAAGTTCGCGAGTTCGCTACCTGTGATCTAAACTCTCGATCAAATGCGAAAACGACTGATCTTTGGCGACGAGTTCATTCGAAATGATTTTTCCTCGTGGATGACGCGAATTCAATTTTGTTCTTTTCGTTAAATATCGGATTTCTCGATTTCTTTTCTATTTTCTTCTCAATTTTCTCGCCGACATACGAAATTATTCGGAAACGAAACAAAGGTTTCTCGCATATCTCATCCGAGGATATCGAAAACGCAGCTTTTTCGGAGGTGCACGACACAGAATGACACAATCCAGGTCGATAGAGAACGCAGAATTTTCGATTCGTCCAATCCGTAATAGCTGCTCTCACTTACTGAGAACTATACGAGGATATATCGATCACCTATATATTGTATCAAAAATATGGCTACCAGATAGGAGCTCCGGCAACGTTATCTGTTTGATAACACCCTATATAGATTAGTTTGACTACTGTCACGTCACACGGTCCCAAATGATATCGGATTTTCCAAAGGTTCGATATACCGTTGCGAGAGAGATTTTATAACAAAGCAACCAGTCATTTTCGTTTAATTTCGATCATTTAATTTATCGAGATAACGCTAAAGATACTCGCAATTACGATGTAGATACGATTTCGTTAATAGTATTTATAAAATAATGAAATAAAAAAAGAATCTTAATTAATTGCAGAACACAAAATTTCGATAGTTTTTGCGATTGCAAACAATGGGAAAACGGGGAATAAATTAAAAAGGATAAATACAAGAACAAAGACAGAAATGATAGATCGCCGTATCTTTCACGGTATCTCGGACCAATAACGGTGATCCATGTTTCTATGCTAGCTCGATACTGCGAAATTCTGATAGATACGCACGTGTATGTACAATATTTACCGTTACCGTTATTTCATAATTTTCAAAGAGAATACATTCTCTTTAATTTCCACTAGCTTTAGTATTGCTTGCTTTACCACTTTATTTCTATGAATAATTGTACACAATAAAAAGCCACTCGAACGTGCTCGTCATTCGTTGAACTTCCATCATCGACTTACCTGTAATGTCAAGGATGTGAAAGAGTTCACATTAGATAACCAACTAATTGTTGCTACTCGACGATCGGTTGTACCTTACAATTTGTTAATGACAAGAGACCCTCGAGGTGAAGTATCCAGGCTTAGCCGACAAGTGCTACCGAACAGAGTCTGCTACGAGTGCACTGATAAAGCGAAACATTTCCTTCCGTATCAATATTTATATATGCAACAATCCTCGATAAGCGGCCATTGATTTTGCAGTCTAACTGCATATGTATGTTTATTCGTAAACATAAAATTTAAAAGTCCGTAGTATCATCTCGAACAAGTAGACTGACCAAGATTTAAAGGGTGCATCGTCCTTAGGACGATGAGAGTGAAAGTTTGCCTTCGATATTTTAGCCGTTCGAAATTTTACAATGTCGCAAAGTGTACTACACGAGCGATAAATGTTAGACGATTTTAAATGACGCGAAACGATGTAGTAATGTTTCCTAGTCGAAGTGCTTTCAATTTGTTTCTAAAGTCCTACGAATATGAAAATAAAAATATTAAGTGGTATTAAAAGCGACTCGCGAATCATTACAATTACCTGAATGCAAACATGAAATTTTCGACAAGAATCGAATTAGGTAGTCACAAGAATAAAACACACTTTGATTATTTCGAAAGAAGATAATTCACGTTAAAAATACGTTGGGTTCAGAAATCAATAAACGATAAGTTGTATCGATTCTATTTTTAAAACTTTGTACGTAACAAATTTAAACTCCTCAGACTTTCACCGCGATAGTTGGCAATAAATTCAGTAACATCGTAAAATGGTTTTCTTTTGTTTCGTTAGCGGTCCATAAAGATCGGTCAAACGATCGCGTTACGAGCTTTCTTGCGTCCGGTTTCTAGGACAGTGTAACGCACTTATCTGTTCATCAAGCACACGCACGACATATGTGCCGTAATCTCTGCTGCTTATCGTGATTCACGATAAGGGTTATTTTTTTCGCAAGAATGAATGCGTTCGTATCGATATTATTAATATCGTGAACAATAAAACGACGCGTCTCGTTGGTTTGTTACATTGTTACTTTCTACCGATTAAAAAAAAAATGATTTTCTATCAGAGAACAAATTAATA
The DNA here is from genome assembly GCF_026283585.1 of Hylaeus volcanicus. Classification (NCBI taxonomy): domain Eukaryota; kingdom Metazoa; phylum Arthropoda; class Insecta; order Hymenoptera; family Colletidae; genus Hylaeus; species Hylaeus volcanicus. The sequence continues at coordinate 1,035,871 of NC_071978.1, forward strand.
AATTGCGTAACGTTCTTAATATCGTACTATACGCGGTGCCTCGAGGTGAGAATATTAAGAAAATATCGCGTTAAATGAAATTTTCACAACTGATCGATTGTTTCGCAACGTGAAAATCAGAGTCTAATTTAGCGATGATGAAACATTTTTCGTTATCGAAATCGAGCAATTGGAAACATCGACACCGATTTATTCTAATTTCGCTAGCGCCGAAGCGTAATTAAACGTTTAGTTTTAGTCAAAACAATTTAACTTCGCTTCGACCGAAGGTTACTGGTGATATATCGATTATATCATCGTGGTACGAACAGTATTGCGTTCAGCGACGGTTTCGTAACACGAGAGACATTAGATTAAATAATTTATTAATGCAAAAATTCATTGTACATCTACAGCGATAACCATACAAGTTGGCCTCGCGCGATGAGATAACCGTACGGTCGTGAAACGTGAGATATACATAATAAACTTAGGAATGTCCATTCCTTTCGTCGACTCGCATACATACATTCGTGAATTTTCGCATATCGAACGATGGAACGGAACGGAGAAATAATTAAGGGGGTGAATGAATAATATAGTTCGGCGAAGAGGCGAGAAATAATCATCTCCAATGATCCGCGATCGCGATCAAACGATATGGGAATACAAATTATCGAAATCGCGCTAGCTAGTTCACGAAGCAAAATCATAATTGACGGTACAAAAAATATATCGTCTCCTTAACAATATCAAGTTATTAGAGCGATAAGAGAATTCGAAATTGGTTCTTTTTTTCTTCAAAAGCTTCAATTTCAATTCGAAAGCTGTTCTGTACTTGCGCCAGGCCGAAAAGCATATGGCTAAACGAGCCTCGGTTTTGGTCACATCTACCGATTAAATGTCTCTCCGACGCCAACGATTCGCTTTAAATCGCGGTCGATAATAGCCGATAACGCAGTCGTATCTCCGGAAGCACACCCATTCCAACGCTAATCACGCAACATTCGATCTTGACCGCTCGATTACAACTCTGCAACCTTATCGATAACGTTATTCCTCGTGCGCTGCTACATGTACCAAAAAGAAGCAATCGTTTCGTAAGACTGAGCTCGCGATGCGAACAGGAGGACTCGTTTTACCCACAAACCCCATCGAGGCATATGGACCTTGCGCAAAGCCAGAGCGTGTCTAGCTCAGATCATTTCTTTCATCGAGAACTCGTTCTCTATTTAACGTCTTTTCGTCCGGGCTTCTTGCGCGGACTGATCTTCTTTTCTTGAGTGGCTGGCGCGTGCTCTTTCGCTGTGACACCTCGCTGCTGCGGCGCCGGCGGAGCATTGCTAGACCTGCGATTGAATGTCTTGTGCTCGGAGACCACTCCGTTTGTGACTTCCGGGAGTGGTGGAGGTGGTGGCGGAGGTGTCGATACTTGAAACAGGTATACGTTCATTAGTATTCGTCTACATCGGATATTATTACGCGTAACGAAGTCTATTTATCGAAATACCTGGGGGCATGGGTGGTAAAGAAGAAGATACTTCTCCGTTGATAAAATCGTTGGTTGTGCGGCTGATTGTTTGCAGCTTGGACTCTACAAAGATAAAAACGTTCCTTGTCATTTCGATCGGTTTCACGTAACGCGATTTAACGCCGTTTCTGCTTATAATTGTCTGATCGAGTATTATCACCCTTACGAGAATTATTCGCGACGCTATTTTAAATTTCAATTTCGACTTTAGATTATATTTATACTTGATGCACAGAAGATGCATTTCTTTTATTTAGATCGATCTCGCTTCAGAATGTATTAGGACAGGCCGTAGTAAACAGTCTACGAGACTTTTCGTATTTCCTGTTGGAAAGTTTCTTTATTCTATCGTGGTATATCGTTTCTTAGATGTCGAACGATTCATTATCGACTCTTGGACTGAAAAAGAGGCACGATGGAACCGAGTGGTTCGACAGGAACTGATTGTTCCAGCGAGTCACTCGAACATCGACCGATGGCCGTGTAAAATGGCCAATCGTCGTCCTCGACGAATTCCTTCGCTGACGAGTAGTCACCCGACTCACCCGAACTGTCCACACCTGTGATGCCTGCTACCATCTCTTCTGTCGTTGCCATGCACGTATCCTGCAATTTATATAAACAACAACAAAAATGTACGCATTACCTCTGACACTGATCTGGGATCTAATCTGAGGCACTCAAACAGTCGTACGCTAACTCGAAACGTTCTCTAATTATTTCGTTCTAACGTATCGGTAGAATTGTGCAAGGGAATCGAGTGCAACAGTTTCCTACGCGTTATTTTTCCCATGTGCGCGATTCCGTTTTTCACTTGTTTTTCAAATTTGAGATTGATCGCTCGTTCGAGCGCATTACGTTCGTTAAATCCATCGGTGAACCGCGCGATTAATCCAACTTATCGTTCCTGATGAACTTTGACCGACGCGTTCGTAACGCGCTACTTAAAATCCTACGAGTTTTGTCTGTTGGAATTTTGAAGTCTGACGCGGATCTCTCAACGTTAACGTTGATTTTCAAACTCTCGAGTTCAAATCGATATTTGGTTACAGTACATTACACATTTTTCCCTTTCTTCCCATTACACGTTTATTTCGTTTCTAATTTCATACATTTCATTCTGTAACGATTAAAAGTGTGTCTAACAAATATTTATACTTTGCGAGCTTTTCTTTTTTAAGTTAATTGTCCCTTTTTTTTTTATAATATAAACACCGATTAGTAGTATCTCGTAATAATTATAATTGGGATGTCTTAATTAGCACTATCATTATCTGCGGATAAAATGTTGGTCTGTGATAAGATAGCAAAGTGTCGTAGTATTCAGCAATTATTGTTAAATAATTTGAAGTTTCAGAGTTAACGAATTCAATTGATCGTTCAACAGTCTATAAGTCCATGAACATAGTAAAATATTCGTAAAGTTCAAGAATTTCTTGTACTCGTATTACGGTCGTTTCTTTTTCATGCGACGAATAACTTGATCAAATAAAACAAAATAAATAGATTAAAAATCATCCGTATTCAGTTTTACTGTTAGATCAGCAATACCGGTCGCTACGCAATCCCACCTACTCTTTACTGGTTCTACTTTAAACACAAAGCGCTCAAAATGAAATATGCGTAAACAATAAACAAAGCAACTGCGGATATTGCCTTTACCTTATCAAGAGGAAATATCGTGGGCTTCTCTTTGTTATCTTTTACAATCTCTGTGAGCTCTTTCTGAATCTCCGTTACATCGGTTACAGATGTGTTCTGGCCCACCTCGTTTTCGCTGTTCGATGTGCTCGATTCCGTGCTACAGTTGGCGGGCTGAAAGGTTATCGAACGACTATAATCGTGGGTTTAGAATTGAAACTTACAGATGAAGAAAGATGTATAATCCTTTTATCACAGACGTATATATTAGGTATATTAACTACTAGGTACTCGATAAATTTCAAAGTTACACTATACGTTAACCATAGAATTAGTTGGACAGAGGAGGGGACTTATAATGGGATTTTATAAACGAGCATTCTCGGTTATTAATTTTCACTTACATCGAAATCTGGGTCGTCCGTGCTATCTTCCAATGCAAATCTGTCGAGCTTTGCTAGCAGTGTTTCGTTGTCAGACTCATCGCTGCTCTCTTCGTCTGAGCTCACCTGAGAGAACTTGCGTTTAGCTTCAGTGTGCATAGGACTTCCAGCTGACTCCGTGGTTGACTTTTCGTCCGGTGTTGCTACCTGCAACAATTTATCCGCTACGATATCAGACTTTGAACGATATCTTCCTTGCAGTTGAAAATGTTATCGAAATTCTAGAGACAATCTGACCTGCTCGACAACGTTGCCATTTCACAAGCAATAACTACAAAAATCTCACGTCAACTTCAACACAGATGAACGAGTACACGAGTATACTCACCATTTCGAGATCCATGCCGGTTATGCGAATTTTAGTCGGTGGAGGCGACGGTGATGACTTGGACGTGTCCAAACAAGACAGCGAAGACAGTGTCAATCTGATAGATCTGATCAGGGCTTTCTCGGTCTCGATCATCGTCAGCCTCTTGTCCTACATCCATCACCGAGACTATTATCGTGCTGAGTTTAATTAACTGGCTAGCGACTGACCGAATCGAACATACAATATTTACCACTACCGTCAAATGCCACGCTAATCACTGGGTATATTTTTGGACGCGACAAATATTATTTGTCAACGATCATGCTCGAATTTAACCAAAACTACGCAAGTTGCGGAATAAACACGGGAAAGTACAATTACGAAAACATATACGTAAATAAAAATTCTTCGATTTACCTTGTTACCCATCTTGCGCCTCGCAGATTTTATCGCCTTTATGTTCAATGCTCTTAGTCGTCTGCGACTCTTTTGCAAGAACTTTACCTGTAAGAGAATTTTCTCATCGTACAAGCGATATCGGAGTAATGTGCAGTTTCTTAGAAATTAAAATACAACATACCATTCCACTCGGTTCTATTCGTGGGTATCTCAGAACGAAAGCACCCGCGTTGAGCGCAACTCTGACGATACGCAAGATGACCAACCCCGGCAGAAATAGAATCCAAGGCAAAGGCCTAACTAGCTCTATTTTTCCAAACACCTTTCCATTCTCTTCTATATCGACAAAGGAATAGTGAAAAACGCTTCGTTTGTTCGTTAGTCGACGAAAACTTTTGCTAACATACCGGCGTTGATCTCTTGAGCCGGTAGACTCCATTGCGTAGACTTCTCGACGACCCACAGAAACGAATCGACAAGCTTAAACAACATCTGTCCTAAAGTAGTCTGCGACGCTACGACGACAGTCGATTCCATCCATCCTGTTATACTTTCCGGTGCTTTCGACGCGTTTTCGCCGCTTACAGCAGACGGAGATCCTTCATCCTCCATGTTTCAACTGAATCTAGGAGTAAAAGCAGAAGTTCTTTCTTATTTTTCAAGTACTCTACTTTTTACTATTCGATAGATAGCAACCCTAATCGTGGATTTAATTTTCCCCGCGCGAGCCTACAGCAGTTTCGACTTTGTACCTCCCGAACAGTGTACAGTTCGTCGACGGGTTCACTTGAATAAAATCTCTCTCCATTAAGCCGCAACGAGTTGGTACTAAATAAACAATAAGAAATGCTTCGATGATAATCCGCTATCGAGAAGGCATGACCTCGCCCTATCGCTTGGAGCGCAGAAACTCCCATGATCGAACGTCCCCGCTGCTAAATGCGACGTTTAATGGCAAAATAAACAAATTTTTATACGTTATTTATACAATTCGTACAATCCAGAAACACATAGTCGAGAAAGGTCCATCGCCACACCCGAGGTGAGCCGAATTTTCTTTAAGAAGCTCTAAACGTTCGATAACGTATCAGACGATTGTGTCTACGTGGAAGATTAAAATTTCTCTAAGATACTCGACAGAACAATTTTTCTTCGCGGACTTGGCGGCCGGGCAACAACAAACGGTAGAAAAGTGGCGGCAATAATTTCGCTATCGGAAAGGGGCTGACCTGTTGTTATCCGCTGGGGCGCGGAGAAACTCGTAACCAAGTGTCCAGATCGCGACATAACGCACAACGCGAAATAAAAATTGTATCTTCTCGCATGGAGAGGGAAGGGAAACGGAAGATATAATAAATGAGAGAAAATAGGAGACTCACCGAACTGTTATGTTAGTCGCACAACGATACGATCGACACGAGCTGCTCGCGACGGACTAATACACGCTCAAAGAGGCACCGCAGGAGCTTGTTTTTCTGTTGTTTTGATTCGCGAGGACGAATGTTGATACTGTACAGTGAAACGAACTGTCTGTATTCAAACAGCCTTACTTGAAAATTTCGAAACGAAAGACAACATACAGTCAGGGCCGGCCTTGTTAGGAATTTAAAAATATTTTTAACGG
>NC_071978.1:1041807-1052156 GCF_026283585.1 Hylaeus volcanicus
TACTTTCGATCAAAATCGACTCATAGTAACTTCAAAATGATAACATATACGTATACATAACATACCAACAAGTAACGGTCAACGATTTTGAAAATATGGCTTCTACCACAATTATTTACCGTTTGATAACTAATTGCAACCGATTGAAAGTTTGGGAATAGCAGTGGGAGTAATAGTAGAAGGCAACGTTTAGCAACATTTATCAATTCCCACGTGCCACCAACCAACGCTGCGACCTTAAAAGTAATCTCACGACTATTTTGCTCGAAGACATTCGTAAGATAATATACATACATAATCAGAAAATTTGGTTTCTGAAGCGTTTAACGAAATCAACAGAATTATTTGCTACATCGGTGACGTTTTTAAGGCAGCGCACTCCCTAGAGTCCTATCGTTTGTTACCTCAACACATCCAGTAATCTGACACTCGGCGACTGGTTTCGCGTTTCGACTTTTCAGTATACATACGTAGATATAACGCGAGTGTTTACCGACCACGTAAAAAACAGTTCATTCATTCTTTCCATTCTTTCATTCAACGATATTTCATCGTTTTTTTAGTCGTTAAAGAACTGAGATTAGCATCTGTAAATTATTATTATACAATGGACTATGATCGTTTTCCTTTGGACTCTTTGATTGTCGGTACAAGCGACGCCGAGATCGCGGCCACTATTAATAGAGGTAATTGCTCTTGATCGAAAGGAAACGAAGAATAGCCAGAATAAGACTACTTACGAGTCGAAGCTACTAGCGCAAAGCCTAACGCGATCGAGACTTTATCGAACCGCGCCTCGCGAAGCCGTACGAACTATGAACTCGCCGGCGCCGCACCGGTCGTCCGAACACGATCGACGAATAACTGGTATCGACTGACGCACGCACCCCGTGCTGGGTGAAGAAAACCACAGATCGGGATCGCAAAAATCACATTACATAACTGCTCGGAATATAACGTTACTCGGACTGAAAACGTAACGCTCCTCTCCGATCGCGGAGAATCGTGTACAAATACAGGTAGAACAGCGAAACAGTTAGGGTAGCGATACGTTTAGGACCCCATAAAAAAATATATATATATCGTACTTGATTTAATATGAACCCTATACGCTCCTAAGGCTAGCTGCTCTAAAGCTTGTTAGAGTCTCACCTCGTCTCACTTGGTCTGAGAATCGACAGATTGATCCCGTGTCCTCGGGATCCTCGAAGGACGATCCTACCCGCGGTCCGAGGAAAACGATGATCCTCTAGCGAACGCGTAATGGAGATTTCTGGTCAACTGATGGTCGCTGGAACGACTGACAGAGGAGACGCGTAGATCAGCGAACTCTTCCCCGGCACCGTATCTCCGTGGTTACTTCGCGATCGCGCACGTTCATGGCCACCAAGCGACGCCTTTGAATCTGTTCTCTTCTCTGATTTTTGGCCGCATTCTAAAACACCGCGCGCGTTCAACTGTTTGCGCGGCGGTACGCGCGCGGACGTCGATCGAATAATTTGTCCGTTCCGCTACGATGCAATTGTAATTGGAGATCAGTTGTCGAAGCGAGTAAGACACTCTTATCTGAATATATGTATACGAGCCTATGTGTGTGCTACGCATCGGATATTGCTAACCCTATGCTTTTAAAGCGCCGGTTTTTACTTTTTCAGTTGTTATTGACCGCAAAGAATACCCTCTCAGTGAAATAAAACGAAAGGTATTTTTAATTATATCTATTTTGTCGCTTGGGAAGTTGAACGGAACAGAATTAGGTAAAGAAATGACAGATACGATATTGAATTCTATTAAACGTGTATTACCTCACCAATAAAGTTTCAATTTTGAAGCACGTTCGCGCAATGATCAGTGAATACGCACATATAGACCAATGGCGTAGCGCAAGTTAAAGTGTCATCTTCCGTCGTTACCAGCCGTTCGTAGCGCGATTCGCGTCCTACTCAAACGATAGTAACAATATTCGCCGCGTTCCTTATAGTTAATCCGATTCTTAAAAACCTAAAATCGATACATAATTTGTCTTTGTAAGTGAACTGACGATTTCGAGAGGTACACCAGCCATACACACATAGCAGATATGTGCATACAGGTCGCTTACGCGCCAAATTACTTTCGCTCGTTGTTTCTCATACACTCTGGCTACATAATTTTACAAATTTTCCAAAGCGAAGCGCTCCGTTGCTTCGCGATTTTGCAACGTACTTATCGGAGGATCCGGATATACTTTGCGTTTGCTCTAATAATTCAAGTTTTCTCTGTAATCTCAATGTTATCGCTGTTTAAGGCCATTCTTATCTTGAAAGACGGACCATGGAGATGCAAAGATGGCAGTACCACTCTTTCGCGCGCAACCAATAATATGCAAATAAACTCACGCATCGATTAAAATTCAACGAACCATAAGACTATCTGTTGCATCTCCAAAAATTAATGCCGGGAACCGAAGTGAATTATTATATTTGTATTCTATTTCGAAGAAATGTACATTAAAAATTTTCAGTTGCCATTTTTTGTTGCATTTGCAAGTTTATAATTATGCGTTTAAAGTGAAGACATACATAAAATCGAAGATGAGAAATATTTATAAAACTTGTGAAATTCAATTTTAATGCGTTTCGTATCAGCTTTAATATACATCATTCTTTCGTTCTACGGTTGACAAAATTAATATTCTTTACAATCAGTTACGTACATCTTTCATGTTGCATAATTGCACGAGGTAAATGGCTTGAACGAGTTGAACAGCACTAAATATGCATGATAGAAGATCTATGTTTCGGAGAATTACGCGAGGTACGAAAGGACAAACCAACGAGATCGATTGCCCTATTTACCGATAAAAACGTAGTGCATATACAAACAAAAACATCCACACGTTAATGAACATAGTTAACATAAAATCACTGTATAACAAACTAGACCCAGATGATCGTTAAATATCTGCATCGATAATTTTTTTTTTTTTTGTCTTAGTATTTCGAGACTTGTCGATGTTCGAAGCTCTACCATTATTGTAATACGATAAAGAACTATGAGAATATGTAAATTACTAACTCTGTTTCGTTCTTAACAATTACTTCCTGTAGAGTACAACTTATACGAGTGCATTATTCGACGTATCTCTATCCTAATTACGTACGAATCTCTATGAACTCGGTGAACTTTGTAACAAAATGAAGGCGTAAATGCTTAAATAGCTATACAAAGTAGCTTATTAATTATGCAAAGGGTACTGATACTGGCTCACAAACATAGTAAACTGAAACGCACTTGGACAATTTGCTGTTATTCTTTTTATAATGATTGTACAAAAAGAGAAGTTAATATTCTTCCGTATCATCGGGCTCGAGTCCGTCCCCTAATTCTTCAGGTGGTGCAAATCCTTCCTACGTGAAAGTAAAAGTAGTAACATGAATGATTCGTAAAAAAGAATCTCAAATGGTTGTTTCATATACAAACATACCTCCGTTGCATAAAGGACTTCTAAGATTTTATTTATTATTGGCGGAGGATTATCACAATCTTGGCACATAACTTCGATATCGCGTAATTTACCGAAATAGAAATCTCTTTCCTTCTCCAATCCTTCGAGTGACATTTTTAACTCCATCACCTAAATTAAATTATACTTGTTAACGTAAAAGTATCGCACCGTTGATCCGATCGCAACTTGTCACTCTTGCTATACCTGTGCACTGAGCTCTTCAACTTTTCCAGGATCTCCACGATTTCCAATTGCCGCTGTTTTCACTTGTGGGCGATGGGTTGGAACAACTTTGTTAACTGAATTTAAAAGTTAAATATATTATTCTACGTTCTCTATACATATTTCGTTATTATTTTTAAAAATGCAAAATGATATTTACTATATTTACATAGGTATTACGTATAATTCATAAAAGGACTATAATTACTTAGTTGCAAATCTACTTTTATATAAAATTAATACTATATAGACTATAGACACTTATACAAGCAGTGCAAGTATGCTAAATGGAAGCATAACAGTCAGGAAGCGTGCATCGACATATTTATGCGTAATATATGTGAAAATCAAACAAATAAAATTAACTATTACAATTTTTTAAACAAATTTTTGTTTAACTTGCAATAAATTCGGGATTATTGTGATACTTCATGCAACAATCAAAGGGAATGAATACTACTGAATCGTACATGATCATTTGAGTAGTTAAACGAAGGATGAACAACCAAAATTATGTTTCTTTCGAAAAGATTAAAATAATTTGTTAATATTTTAGTAGAGAACACTACAGTTTTTGAGAGACTTTTTTTGGATGGCTACCCTCCTTTAAACTTCTCAATAATGAAAAAGAAAAAAGTAAGGAAAACGAGCATAAAAACATTTTAAAAAAAATAATTACTATTATGGCTTATAGACTTGGTACTAGCTGCAAGTGCAGGAGGCGCAGTTCCCTCACCTGAAGTGAAATTTTTTCCTTACATTATTAGGACTCGCAAGTCTATTATTTTTCCGTGTGTACAATTTAAATTAATAATGCTTCAGCAAAACAGAAAACATTAACATTTAACAATCCAATATATAACTTTACCAAATAAATTTACTAATTTTACTTCTAAATTTACTTCTAAATTATTGTTTTTGTATAATTAAAAGAGACCGACTTATTGATCGATTAGCGGAAAGCCAATGTTAAGTATGTGATTATTTTTAAATCTCAATTATCTTTAATAAATTTTTGCATTATGTTTAGTGGTGTAATTTCAAATAAAACAAAGAAGAAAAAGTTGTGAAATAATGTACCAATACGAGCAGCTGATTTAGGCGAATTTGCATCGCGTGGTGTGGCGCGTTTTACGTTAGTGCCGTGCGATGCATTACTTCCACCACTACCCATGGGCTCTCCTCCTCGCATAGCAAGTGCATCGTATGGTTCTGTTCTGGAGTAGTTTACATCAAAGAATTTCTTGAACCATTGCAAAAATTCGAAGTTGTCTTGGAATCTGCCTTTCACCAGCCTATCAATTGGAACAATCTGCAAATGATTAGCAAAAAGCATGTGGAACAAAATAATAAAATAAACAAAAAATTAGTAAAATACGATAAAAATAAAGATTCAAGTAGTAAACAAATATTTAATATTTCGCAACCGATAATATGATTTATAATCGAAATAAGTACTGAAAAAAAAAAGTGAAAGAGAAAACGAAGTTTAAAAATTCATGTTATGTAATTATGATACTTTATAATATTTCAATTTCATATGTCTATATAAAGATTAAAGAAAATTCAGTCTGTTCTATACCCTTAAGACGATCTGTTACTCCCTGCTCAAGTGTATTTATAGACTGATAAAAATAACAAACAGTCATGATAGCATTCTACTTCTATAGTAAATAAGTGTTTTAGAACGTTTTTTTGTATTCCTGTCTCTTCTGTTCGTATAAAAAGTAAATACCGTTTATTATATTTAAAACATATACAACATTCGGTGTTGCATAACTAAACATAATGCAAAAGTAAAACGTAAAAGTCTACTTAAACTTAAAATAGATAAATAGTATGTCAAGAAAAATACTGTGCTCTCGGATGATTTAAAATCGTGTAAGTATCTGTACATTTATGTGATTAAAATTGCAAAAGCAGAAAGTGCTTTCTACTTTACAACAATTACCCCCTAAAATATCTAGATGCTTTATATGTAAAGTGCAAATATACACAGCCAGAATGATCATTTATGCAGCATAGTTAAGTGATTTGTAGATCTCTATAAATAATGATAATAGCATGCAAAAAGCAACACTATTAAATTGACACGATATTGCTATACCCTGCTGTTGGCGAGGGACAATGTTACGTTGTTGTATATGCTTTTGTTGCATTTGTGGCTGCTTTGTTTGAGGAGGTAAAGGTACCAACTGAGGGTTCGATAAATTATGCGTTCCATCAACACCAGAACCCAATGGTATACAACCACGTGCCTCGTAAGCATCGTAGTCGCGGCCATCGTAATTCGCATCAAAGAATTTCTTGAACCATTGTAGGAATTCAAAATTGTCTTGAAAGCGGCCTTTTACCAATTTATCCACTGGTATTACCTGAACCATTTTCATAATAATAAGATTACAATTTCCTGCATATCGCAAGTCGTATAACAAAACTGTTTTCCGTAGGGCAACATGATTCCACATATCGACATGATATCTTCTCTCGTTACTCAGGCTTACCTTGACATTAGTGTCTCATTTCATTAACGCACATTTGAAACTATATTTGTTGCTGAACTACATAATACATCATTTTTAAATAAGCAATTCATAATGTAAATATAAATAATAGGGGCTTAAACCGTTTCTTATTTCCTTGTCTGAGAAATATATATGCGTACATGTATACCAATAATTCAATCATAACGATAAATGCAAATGAATTGTATAACGGCGATTGAAATAAATATTTTCAGACAAAAATCGTTCAAATAATACTTGTAATAAATATTTTAAATTGTTATTCCTATATTTACCAATTAACAACAAAATTGTATACCTAAAATTTTATACGATCTCTATCTTAAATAAATCGCATTAATATCTTTCTCGCTTACCTTATCTACATTCATCTTTTTGAAACCTCCTTGAAGAATTTTGAAATTCTGTATGTATTCGTGCTCGAGGTTAGTTTTGAATTTAACTCTCTTCAAAGGTACACTACCAGGGAAAAGCATATCCATAAATTGACAGTAAACAGCACCGGTACATAACTCTTCGATCTTGTTGAATGATGATTGCAAACAATCATTCACCCAGGCTAACATATCGTGTCGACTCAGATTCTCCGTTGTAACATTTGTTGCATAGACGTTGACAGCCATATTGCTAGCCTTCTTTTAGTAAACGGCTGAAACATAATAAATCTACAAGTTAAATAGCGTCCTCCTGTATAACGTGTTATCAGTGCATTGATAGAATGAAACATATATGTTACATGTAGAATTGATCGGTTCTAAAGTCCGTTAGAAACACAGTGGCTCGTGTAACAAATTGATCGATTAATTATAAAACAATCATACAGTGTCCCTTAAACGGTTAATTTTATAGCAGACACAAAAGGAACAACATTCCATTCACTTTTTTGGCCCGAAACACTCTCCGTCGACATATTCGGGACTCTTTCTGCGACGTGCCACGACTTCGAATCGCATATATTTCTTCGAAATGTAACACCAGCCACTGATTTAGATCTTAAGAATGTATCGAAAGTCTCTTGGAATTTCTCTAAATCTTCAAATACATCTATAATAATTTACCAAATAACGTGAAAACACCGTAACACCAATCGGGAGTGGTTCCCGCACGCAGATGACAAATGTATGTACACTAGATCGTTCAAATGCGCATACAACGGAAACTTCTAATAACGGTTTCTCCAGCAACGATTGGACAGTACACATGTACCGCACTAGATTTTATCGAGAAATTCAGGGACTTCTATACAAATTTTCCTCTCACACTTATCTTCCTGAGTAATTTATTTTTACCGTGTACTCGATAGAGGCTATTTCACCGAATTGACTGCGTAGCAACAACACTTTTACGCGTTTGTCAAAGAAATTAACAAACGAACACAACCACACTTTAAAGATTTCAGCCGCCGGTATCCAAGTTCGTTCCTCTGAGATACGTTCAAAATTGAAGAATTCCCGATATCCGTTAATGGAGGAGATCAAATCTTTGGGTGCATTCCACTCAGACAACTGATCCCGATCCATGATCCATATTACTAGAAACCACTAGGCTTTACCGGTGAGCGAACCTTACTGAGCGCTACGGTGAGCGAACCTTACTGAGCGCTACGGTGAGCGAACAGAGGAGCGACGCACTCACTAGACGTCTACTTTCGACATGATCAGGGATCAGTTCAGTCATCACTTTTTAGTTTTTACACCATACACCTCCCAACACCTATTGGGAGAATCAAAAATAGAAAGAAAATGTCATCTAAATCTACTAGGTTGGAATATAAATGAATATCCACTAGTGTAAATGTACTATTATTCTTTATTCATAATAAATATTTAAAAATAATACAATCGATAAAATTAATTTTAATTTCTCCATTTGACCGATGGTAAACGCAATGCACTTTCCGCATAGAAATATTCCTCTGATTGTTGTTGCAATTTAGTTTTATACTCTATTAACGCAGCACGATCTGCTTGCTGTACAAGAATCTAAACAATGAAAAGAATATAAGACCAATGAATTCAATCTATTATAAATATTTAGTTGAATATGTCAATACTTACATCAATGGCTATTCTAAAGCAATGCATGAGTTTCGCCAATTCTAATCGTCTTTCTGTATTGTCAATAAATTTTAAATACCTTTCAAGAATATCGGACGGTGCGTCATTTTTGTGCAATATTTTTAATACATCTTCGACGGGTAGATGAATTTGCAACTTTTTACTTCCTAGCCAGCCCTAGCAATTAGATATTGTTATTAATAATTTATCGATAAAAACAATTTAAAATAAATATTGGGTTACCTTTGTAAGAAGTAATCGATCAACGTCATCCCATTCACCGACCGATGCTCTAACTTCTAACGCAACTTTCTGGTACTGTCTAGGAGATATATTATGTTGCTGAGATAATGTTGTAGGAGACATTAAAGATCCTTCTTGTAAATTCCAATGACTTTTGCATGCGTGTCGCAAACAATCGAGAACAGAGGAATTTAATTCTATTTGTTCATTGCCATCTATTTTTGTTGCCATTTGCCATTCTAATAATGTTAACACAACTGAATTTAATATCTAAATAAACTGTTACTATGTTCAGAAAGACAATATTTTACCAAGTAGTTTTATGTAGGAACGAACAAACGAAGCTTCATTACAATCAGTTAACGTTGAAAATTGTGTTTTATAACTATTTCGAAGTTTATTCAACAGTCTATCAGGATCTCGAGTATTTTTCATAATAATATGTAAAGTTTTCATCTAAAATGGAGCATGATATTGTAATATTGATCGATGTAAAAGTTTATGTTTGATGAAAACTTACCGCAGCGTCCATAGATTGTCCTAGCATTCTGTAAAAATTGTGAATTGTTAGAAAAATAAAGAAATAAATTTTATGAGAATGCATCTAATAGTACATACGTTAAAATATCTGTAATTTCATTCATCTGTAATCTCGTTGAAAGATATCGTATATATACATGTACAGCATCTGGTTTTTCAGCTAATATTCTTTGTACCAAAGATCTTTTAAGAGTTTTTGTAAGATATAGAATAATCTGAAACATTATTTTTGTATATACATAGAAAATAAACTTACCATATGTATTTCAAAAGTTATAAAAATAATAGATATTACTATCAAAATTGCGTTTCCATCTCCACTTGTTATAGCAGCATCCAATAAGCCAGTTTTAGAGGCAAGCGATTTATATTGTTCTAGTGAATATGGCTGACCGAGTAAAATCTTTCTAAGTGTTATATCTGACTGCATACCTGTTGTTTCCGATTGAAGATTTTGTAATTTATCCATTGCCAGAACTACAGAACATAAAATGTTTTACGCAACTTATACATTTTTATTATTATGCAGTCAACGATTGATACTACTAATGAAAGCAGAAACTCCTTCAACCATCGCATGCATTAGTTTGTATACGAATTTACTGACATACTGCAGGAAAGTGTTTTCTCCGATATAACGGACAGCACAGGCTTCAATGGTTGATAATCATCTGCAGTTTTTAATGCTGCCTCCGATGTTGAAGCATTGGAAATACCAGCCCATAGTTTATCCGTATCAGTCTTTGACACTCCAAACAATTGGTCCACCTGTATTGTATGATATTAACTCATTTTCTGATAATAAAAGTATATGCACTTAGTAGTAATCGAATTAATTTCATAACCTAACCTCGTTATTTTCAAAACAGAATGATCGTTTTTCACTGCTGTACCAAAAATCCTCGTCATCTTTAGCAGAGTTCATACTTATAATACTGTACAAATGATTAATTCACTTATGCATTTATTATACGAGATCTTCAAATAATGAATATTGTTTCGATCGAATAGAATTTTTACAATTTGTCGAGCCTTACTCGACATGCGATCACAGAAGGTTAGAGTACGCGATTGATGGACACAACCATCTAACGGTGAATAGACTGAACTAATTTTTCGACGGTATGTATACAGGGTGTCCCAGAACTCCTGTAAGAACCGGAAGTGGAAGGTAGCTAACACGATTCTGAACCATAATTTTCTGCGCAAAAATGTCGACGGTGTTTGACGGTTCGGTTATCATCTCGTAGGCGCAGAGGTACCCCTTTCATGCGG
>NC_071978.1:1052166-1123888 GCF_026283585.1 Hylaeus volcanicus
CGGTTCGGTTATCATCTCGTAGGCGCAGAGGTACCCCTTTCATGCGGCAACCTGTGCTAACCGGTTTGTCGGTTCGGTTGCTATCTTGTAGGCGGAGATATGCCCCCAGTATGCGGCATCCCTTCCTTACCGATTGTCGGTTCGGTTATCATCTCGTAGGGCGCAGAGGTGCCCTTGTTATGCGGTAACGGCAAGTAAGTTGTTTGACAGTTCTGTTTTCATATCGACGTTGCCGCATATATATATATAATACTACTAATTATATGGATATGTATATGGCGAGGAAAATAAATGATTTCAATACAACATACGATCTATTTATTATTTACAACAATGTACCAATGTTACACAAAACGTACCACATCGTGTTTTATTTTAGTCGCTTATCACACAATTTACAAAACGTTGCTCATTCGCTCGCCTTAAGTTCAGCTCGTTAAATGGACAGCATTTGGAACTCGTTCTCAACAACATTCGCGGTTACTTCATACTTTCCGGACGAAAGAGAATATGAATGAGAAATTGAGAAACAAGAGAGCCTCGTTTTACCTCCTAATTTTAGAAATTTATTCCGTCATACTGTTCGTGATAAGAGTGCTCTCCTTGCTTCGCGTTTTGATCTTTCATTTTATTTTTCAAAAATTTCCGTGTTCGTGCTATAAGTTATAATTTGAGAGTACTCTTTTCAAGCTTCTGGTGACATATTTACATTCACTTTTTGATTGTAGTCTTCCCATAAAACTTGTTCAAATATACGGGACTGTTACTAAAAGATCTCGGCTGCTTTAAAACGATTTCTTCTCGAATTTCGATCGGCTGATTGAAATTAATAACTTAAACGACTAAGTAGAAAAGGTATCAAAGAGGGGTGAAAAGCGTCGGTACGCCATCGTTAAAGAAATGAAAAAATACTTTTGACCCCCTTATTCGACTGTACCCTTTCCGTTTGTGTGAAATAAAACTTTCAGTAAAACGTCTTACGATCGATCGACCAGTAAAATCTTTAAAATCCTCTTATAATCGAAAAACGCCACAAGAATATGGAACTTGTATAGTTATGTTTCTCTAGTAAGGAATAAAACTCTAAAACATCGGCTTGCTACCGTAACGAATGGACGTCAGGGGATTCGTACTCGGCCACTAAAATCTCGCCAGCGAGAAAGAAAGATAGTTTAACACTTCCAAATGCACGATATTAATTCGGTAGATGAGAATAACGCTTCCTTTTATCACGAGTATGCGAGATGACGAGCATGGACAGCCGAAAAGGTGGACGGATGGCTGCAGCGATAAGAGGTGCTTCCATTTGTTTTCTCTTCTTTTTAAGTTAAGAACGAGTGGACGATTTACCTTGCGGATTAGAATTCGAACCCTGCCTCACCATATTTTTGATTGCACTTCACCGACCGGATACCGCAACGCGTTCCACGGAGTTCCAAAATAAAGGATCACGAAATACTCTTCCTACTTTACAATTTTTTTTTTTTTTTTAAATCTACCTTTTCTTTTTTAAGTTTATGTTTGTAAATTCGCAACTTGGCACTGTGTCAAAACGAAAGGTTGTACGCGATGGTCTCCTTTTTGTTATAAATAAAATTGTCAGTTTTCGACAGGAAAAGATCACTGAACTAACGAGTCTCGACGTCGACGAGCGATCTTCCTCGTGATCCTTCGTAAATTGTCATTTCCCAACACGCGTGCGATATCGATAGCGTTTCGTCGGTTAGTGTATGCGTAAAATTACACATAAATAACGTCTATTTATATACCTACACGAATGTACGCACCGAATTTGCACACGCGATTTCGTCCGCGCAATGGACAAGTCGCGTGTACGTGCAACACGCATACAAATATCTAGGCGTGAACACGGTCGAACGTGCACGCATATATAGAGCGTTTTTAGAAATCTATAACACCTCGAATCGATGTTGCAAAAACATTGTTTCCTCGAAAACGAACATCCCGAGTAGACATTGAAATCAAACAGCCTATAAACAGGCCAGGGTAGATAAAGCGTTAAGATTCGTTCCATCGAAAAGTTATCTCTACATTTGACGTTTCTTCTCGGTATCAAAAGCAACTCGACGTCTACGGAGACTGAAAAGTTTACGAAGATTCGCGTGATCGATTCGGGCCGTTAGAGACCTGTCTCAACCCTCGGTACAAATACGTTTTTATATAAGTGTTCAAAAAGTACGCTGTATAAATTCCACCTCGTACTCTTTGGTCACGATGCATACCTTACAACAAAAGTAACTCGATAACGTACAATAAATCGTATCTTTGTTTGGCACATTTCGTCAATTATAGGATCCGTACGGTATACCTACACACTTAGGTAACACACACGCTTGCGTACTTGTCATCGAGTATACGCGTATTTACGTATAAATAAATATACATAATATAATATATATTATATTACATATACCAACTTGCTTTAGTCTCTAATAGTCACAGAATACGTACAAATATTTTATCGGAGTAACGATAGCATGTACTTTTTTGTTACATGTATATTTCTCTACGGGATATCCAACGAGTTTCCGTGCAAACTTTCTAAGCCTTCTAAAGTCACGAATCGGCTCAAGTATTTTATAGAAATATGCTTACGAAAATGATACCGTATTTTAAAAGCTCTGGCGTTGAGGAATTGTGTTTCGTTTGATAGAAAATCGTCCACATTCTGTGTAAAGTTGTCGTAACAAGTAGGTTTACGTAACGTTCTCGTCTTATTTGCATCCATAGAATATACCTACCGGCAAAGTTGTCTCGGAAACTTGCCAGATATTCTGTATATTATATATATATATATGTATACGCATCTACATTTACCTTTACTTTCCGTATTATTTTAACCATTAAGTGCGTTGTCGATCCTATCTAACCCTAAAAAAATTATAAGAGGAACGCAACAATCTGTTATCTTTAATCTATATATATATATGTATGTATATTAACGTTTGTGTCGTTAAAACGTCACGCGCTTCGCCGTACAGGGAATAGGCTTGGCAAGCGTGGGAGTTGCACTCTCGTGAGCTTGTATATATATATATATATATATATCTTTCACGATCATCTCTTTGATCCATTCCTCGATGCACCAGGCCGAGAACTCGTTAAACCGGAGAAATGTTCGAGGGTTTCGTAGTTTCTCGCGTAATTGGAAAGTCGAGAGTGATCGTCGCGCGTCGTCGGGAAATCGAGGGACAGACGAAGGAAATCGCGAGAGAGTTCGACTGCGTAAACCGAGGAGCGTACAAGAGTAAAAATGCGTGTCTCTGGTCTGTACGATCGCGATCGCGGGATGGAGTGTGACGTGGTCGTGGGAACGGTGGTTCGAAACCGTACGAAACGGCCTTCTTCAAAGACCAGATCGTCGTCAGTCGTATCGTCGAAAGCGCAACTCCGTGGACCCATTCAGAATATTCCGGCCCTCGGTCGGAATTTTAATAATATCTTCGATAGGACATTTGTTTCACTTTATCTCCTTTAAATAAATATATCCACGAACAAGGCACTGCTCGACGGAGAGGTCGCGCGAGAAAACGAACCGCGTGAACTTTATCAACCCCTTGCCGTACACGATATCGTCTCGTTTGGGACCGCGGGTGTGTCCCAGTCACGCGTCAAGGGGTTAAATGGCCATCGAGGTTCATCGAGCCGTTTCCTATCGCGTAACGTCGATTAAAAAGTGGTCGGGATACGTTTTAGAATATACCTGCGAGTAGAACGCGCGTCGAGCTACTCTGTCGAAACCTTGTCCTCTCTTCTCTTTTCAAAAGCAACAACGACGATCTTGGAGAAGAGCTTCCAAAATCGAAATTCAAGGGAGCTTCGCTGGTCGTTTTTCCTATCTTTGTTCGATAACGTTGGAAAGAAGAAAGAACCCTTGGTCGTGCTTTCATTGTTCACGCGACAGAGAAGTAAATCGAGTAAAAATATTTTATACTACGCGCATACCGTTGCGTCGTTTCATTCACCGCGGTTCGTTCGAAAATAAGCTTGACTCGAATGCATGTTCTCTCGAAAATGAAACCTTGGCGGTCCGGTCTGTTTAATTAAACGAATGCCCGCGATTTATCCCCAAGACCAAATTTCCGTCCTTTTATATTTACGTTCTGACCGAAAATCTTTCGATGTATCGCGTATACCTACGATTTCTTCCAATTTTACTTCCGATTGTTCGTTTCAGGCGACACCCTCGTCGAAAGAGTCAACCAACATGGACGAGAAATTTTGTCGTTAATTTCGCGTGGAATTTTTGTTCGGAACGAATACGGATTAACGTCGCGTCACGGAGAGCGTTTCGCCCACGGGCAGGTCGACGTGCGTTATAAAGGGAAGCACTTGGTCCGTTTCTGCGTAACGGCTGATCGGCAGTCGACCTTGGAACCTAGGGTGAAACTCTCCGGCTTGACAATGTCCTCGATGGAAATCTTTCCGAGTCGTTTTTTCACTCGGAAAGGCGTTCTCGGGGATATTATCTCGTAGACATCGCTCGTTCTACTTTGAACGTGAACGTTACCTTTCGAACAGGTCACCTTTTGATCTATGGGAATGGTAATGTCGACTTCCGTGCAGTGATTCTGATTCATCTGTTTCGGGATATCTTTCTCTGGATCGTCGTTGCCGATAACGTTGGTCTCCTTGGAAGGAGTGTTGAACACGTCCGACGAGTAGCTCTTCGAGTCGCAAATCAACGCGAAATCTGCGTAATCTATCATTTCTCCAGCCTTCTCCAAATTTCTGGCAGAGGCCAGCGAGATGGCCCTAGCCTCCGGCCTGTGAGGTTTCTCCTCGTCCACAAAGTCCAACGAGAGACATTTCTTTTCGAACAGAGCTGGCCCGGGAACCTTCTTGTCGGACCCATTCGCTTTCGTCTTCTTCTCGTTCTCTTGCTTTCCGTCTAAACATCCCTCTTCCGTCTTTTCCAACGAATCGAGTACTCTCGACGGACGACGAATGCTATTTTCCCGCTCGACGGAGAGACAGAACTCCTTATCGGTTAACAAAATACGTTTCGGGTGTCGGGCAGGTTTCGCCTCCAGTTCGAGGTCCTTCTCCCACGACGGAGTTCTCAATTGACTTTTCACCTTTCGCAACTCCGTCAACAGGTCCATGGTCTCCTGAGAGGGTTCGTGGAAGATTCGTCTTTTAAGACGTCTTATGGACGCGTTCGAATCCAATTCCTGATCGCTGTGATGATCGACACCTTGCTGCTTCTTGAGCACGGATCTCACCGTGCCTCCACGGACGGGTTCGCTCTTCTTGTCGACCAACGATTCCGTTTCAACCGTCGCTGAAATCGCTCGAGTCGTTTCGTTCGTCTTCCTATCATCGGAGTGTTCGTTGCGAGCACTCACCCTCGATAGCTCTTGTTGCCTGGCGATCGCGCTTTGAACGCAACCTCGTGTACGCTTCTTGAAATCCGCGTACGTTTCCACGGGTACCTCGTGGTGTTTAAATATATCCTGGAGCTGCTTAAACGTCTCTTTGGTGTAACCCTGAGCTCCGCGGTGAGCCAAGGAATCGACGGACGACGCCTCCCTCGTACCGTCGATCCGATCTTTGTCGTGGTAACCGAAACATGCGAGAGAACGATCTTTCGACAGAAGGTTGTCCGACGAGATACCTCGTCTCTCGAATTGCGCCTGTTTCGTCGATTTATCCGCTATGTCCGCGTCCTTTCCGTTTCTCTCCAATATATCATCGTAGGTTTGTCTCCTCGTTTTCGTCGGTGAATAAACATTCTTCTCCGGAGAGTCGAGCTGCGAATCGTCCGAACGATCCGGTAAGACGGTAGAAATTGGACGTTTCGTTGGGGAATTGGCAATGCTGTCGACGCTTGGTTTTTTATCTTCAGAGGTCTGAATAACTTTACGTCGAGTCGGTGTTGTTGGCGTGGTCGCACCTTTCGTCAAGTACCACTTTTTCTTGGGCGAATTGCTCCAACTGTTTGGTTCCTTGTCCGAGCCGAAGCTGCTGGCGTTGGAAAATATAATCTCTTCGCTGGTCGTGACGCGACACTTGAGCAATTCGGCACCGTTCGCGAATCGTTCTTTCGTTTCTGGCTTCGATGTTTCGTCCGCGATGGTTTCCAACGGTAAAGAGCTCGGGCCCGAATCCAACACGTCGTCCAAAGAGGCCCCGCGCAACGGATCTCGATTATCTTTCGTTTGCACGCTCGATTCCAAATCTTCCGTCTCGAACGAATACATCTTGAGAAGATGACCCTTGCCGGAACGTCTCCTCTCGGCCGCGAACGATTCAACGGTCGTCAGAGCCCTGCGTTCTTCCGGTTTCTTCGCCTCGGGGATCTTGTTCGTTGGTTCGTCTTTGCACGGTTCGTTTTTGACCGCGTTCTTCTGCTTGTAACGCGGAATGTCGAAAATGAACTTGTCCAAAGTTTTCGACGAACCGATTTTCTCCAAGAAAGGCCTCTCGACGGCTCTGCTGGGCCCGATTTTCTCCAAGTACGGCTTGCCTATTATCCTTGGCGCTATCTTCGCTAAGAAGGGCTTGTCCTCCGTTTTCGATATACCGATCTTCTTCAGAAACGGTCGTTTTTTATCTTTGTCTTGGGTACGCGCGTTCTCGAACGATCGATCGCTGAGACGGTCGTTGCTGTAATTGGAGGAGTTGTCGCTGCTCTTTGATCGTGCTCTCTTGTTTCTCGGGTGCGGCGTCAACGGAGTTCTCGGTGTCAGGGACGGACTGACTTCCTGATTGGGGCAAGTTTCGTCCAGCAAAGCGATGGCCTCTCTCAGATCCATGTAGGCCTTTCTGGGGATAGCGGTGATGGAAGAAGGCGGACGCGGAAGCTCGCTGTCGAGGCTGCTGTTTCTGGTGGAGATCATGTCTGGCTTGCTGTTGACTTCCGCGTCGGTGTACAAGTAGGAGGGATACGAGCTCCGATCGCCCGTAGGCCCTGGCGAGGAGTCTATGGTAGGGTAATCCTCCAAGTACCAGGGTGTGACGCCGAGGTCCTCCGGCCTGGCTGCGGAAATGTACGGTGGAATCGCCATGTTCTTGCCGATGGCACCTTTGCCGCTGGAAGACGTCGACTGCTGGTCCAGTTGCGTGACACTCGACGACGTCGTCCCCGCGACGCTCGCCGCTATGTCGCTCGGCGTACTGGTCACCGCTCTACGGTATCTGGTGCATGTGGCGAAAAACGGCGGAGCCGGTCTCGCTGTCTCTACAATCACGCGACCTTGAGCGCATGGTACCATCGGCTCACCGTCCACCGGGGCTTCCTCCGGCGTCAGCGGCAATGCCGCCCCACGACCGAACTCGATAAACCACAGCTCGTCCCTCAACTCGCTTTCTCACTTCTTTTCGTTCATGTCTTTGTTGAGATAGTGTAGCACGTAGTGCAACACCAAATCGTAGCAGTACTTGTACTCGGTCTAAAGAGAACACAGCGTAAGGGAAACGATCAAGAGCTGCTCCGATAGGATAAAAACGATTATCGTCGCCTACGTACCATGTTCTCCACGAGCTGAGGCCTATGTCTGCGTACAGTTTTAACCGCTTGGAATATATCCACTTCGCCGTGCTGTATCACCTGTTCTATACACGCGTTCGCGGCGCAATAAACACCGCACCGACTTCTACCGTCGGGGGAGACCACGGCGACTGGCCCGTAATCCGTTCGTTGCCTCCATCTCTCGACCATGTTCATCAGCTCCACCAGGCTGTTGGTCGACGTAGGAACTTTGTGTCCCATCGGCCAGCAAGTCAGCTGAAACAGCTGGACGGTCTTGGGCGGAGCTTTCACACCCGCCATCAGCTCGGTCAGCGACACGATCTTTTTGTTTATTCTAAAAATCTGCAAAAGTAACCCACCAATCATTTCTTACTGATCTACGAAAGGACGACGAGAGCGGTATATGTATATGTATATATAGAACTCGCGACGCTTCTCACCCAAGTCTTGATGTTCGTATAGTGATTGTGGCTGATGTGATCAATCGTAAATACGGGACCGTATTTCTTAGAGTGCTTCCCCTCGGGCCAAAAACTTGGGAAATTCGTGGAGCCCGGGGGTGGCACACACAACACCACTACAGCTGCGCACTCGTAGTCGTAAACCAACGACCAGAACTCACCGCACGTGTGCCGAAGAGGCCATTCCGTCACGATATATTCCCTTGGCTTCGTGTAGCCCTGTTGAAAACGTACTTTTAGAATGGACACCTCGCTACGAGACCGTGGGACATAAACAGCGACGAGAGCGAGCAGCGCAAGAGCTAAAAGTCTACCGTTTCTACGATAATACCAAAATTACGACTTTGAATCTCGCGCGAGATGTAACGTTTTCGATTAGGTTGTCGTGTAAAAGAGTAGATTTACAATAGTACTCACGTCCACGAACACGGCGTTTATGTAGTCCGTGAAACTGTTCCCCTGGAAACTGGTGAGGTACGGACGAAAATTGTCGGCTAAACCATAAAGTATTAATTCGTGAGTAAAGATATGATTGGATAGGATTGAGTAGTACCGATAAAGTAGCACCGTAAACTTTACGCAA
Source organism: Hylaeus volcanicus (assembly GCF_026283585.1). Classification (NCBI taxonomy): domain Eukaryota; kingdom Metazoa; phylum Arthropoda; class Insecta; order Hymenoptera; family Colletidae; genus Hylaeus; species Hylaeus volcanicus. The sequence goes on from NC_071978.1 coordinate 1,060,706, forward strand.
CGGTACGAATATCCATTTTATGGTACAATTTTGATAAGCGTTCTCTGTCGCGTCGGCGTAAACTTACGTGGTACTACCAGAACGTCTCTGTTCTTCTCTCTATTGTCAGCCCTGTGTCCGCCGGCGCAATCACCGATCGTAAAACGCGGCGTTTGCTTACAAATTTGCTGATATTCCCGTTGATACTCGTTCATCTTAGTTATTGGATTTTTTACACTCTTTTGCTTCAGACGTAGCGACAGCTCCGAAACCGGAAACCACGAGGCTCCGCACACCACGAATTCCTCTAGCGTGTCGTATACGAATTTGTACTGCTCCTGGCAGTAAACGAAAAGCAATCGTCAACATATTTGCGATACTTTCAATCGCGGTCTCGTCCAACTCTCTTCGTCCTCTTCGAATCGCAATAAAAAGGGACGCGATAAGAATCGATTCGCGAAATTTACCAAGTTCTCGATAAGTCCTCTTCTACTTTGTCGCAACTTTTTCAAGTAGCCAAATACGTCGAAAGCGTCTTCCTCTTCCGACAGCTCCATGTTCGCGTCTATCGCGAGATACACTCCGGATCTTCCACCACCGTCGCTTTTTTAAACAAAGTACGTACGTATATATCGTTTGAATCGATTCGAAATAATTTCTAAATTTCTTTGGGAGATACTTACTTGCAATGGACGACCATGGGACCGGATTCGTTCTTTATGGTGGACCCGACTACAGCCCTGACTCGTCGACGAAATTCCAAGACCGCGTTTCCGAACGGACACGTGTGCGAATGCCACTCGGTGTAATGGAATTGTAACAACGTTCTTTCTTCCGTTACTTCCTGCAATTGCACGCGAACACGGTCGTGTTACGATTTTAAAGTATAATTTTCAACGTAATCGCGGCACTTTCCTGTCCATGCGCGGATAAATTTTCGTTCAGTTTCTTAGAATGATTCCAATTCTATCGCTACATGTACTTGGAGAGAATTATCACGTGTAACCAACTGCAGCCTCAAAAATGAAGTTGTTGAAGTTAAACTGCTTGAGCGAGAGTTTGTCGTTTTGCATAAAGGAACGTTGCATCTACGATGAATCGCTTTCATGTATCCGATGCTTCAACAGTCTTGCTCGACGCGACGCGATGGTCTCTTCCCGTTTGACTGCCACGAAAGATGTACCTCAACGCGCGCAACTTCTGTTGCGCGTTATGCTTTGCACTTTGCTTTTCAAAATCTCGCAACGCATCGTCGACGATCTCTGTAAAGACCTCGTTTGAGTTTTCTATAGCCATTTTGCCTGTACTGACGCGCGTACAGCTAAGGAACTGTCTACAGAGACATTCGAGACGCAGTTTATAGCGTTTCACGTACATTTAGTCTGACTTGTAAACCTATGGTACATCGTTTATTCGAATCGTTTTCTACTATCCTTTGCAATTTAAGAGGTATCTAGTCGTAAATAAAACGAGCGAATTCGATACAAGTAGCAGCGACGATACGGGGCATAGTTCTTAGGTTTGATTAAAGAGCATAGGTGCAAAGTTTCGTCAAAGTCATCGTCCGACAGTTGACCAAGTTCCCTTACGAGCCATTGTCTATGTGCCCGCTTGTAATCTTCAAACGTAGTCAAAGACGTGCACAGCCCGAGTTATCTAACGGTATACAGGGTGAATCACGCTGTTCGAGTGGTTGCATACATGTACTCGCTTTCTTACAATTGATTCAAGTGACTATACTTTGAAGAAAAATTATAAAGAACAACGCAGAAAATACTTGTTACGCGATCATAAAATACTCGAAACCTGATAAATGGTTTCTTTTGAGAAAATTTGTGTAGAGTAGTCAATATACCTACTGGAGTAGGTGCTAAAGCAAAGAAACAATAGCGATGGAATTCGAGAGATCTTCCTATTTTCATTCCATTTCCAGACCGTTGATAAAATTAAGTCTTACGTAACTGCTGTTTGAGTAAACTCATCGTCTCCTCGGTTCCTATCTCTCATCCGTATCGTTTCGCATTCACCCAGTTTCGAAACGACCAAACTAGTACGGACTACTTCCCCTATAGTTAATTCCGTCAACTTTTTGCCAACTCTCGCGATACCTCCTGTTCTTTCATTCCCGAATTCAGTCTTGCTGGAATCTTAGCGGAATCTACTTGTAGTTTGCGACCAAAGTTTCGAGTTCCCGCAGGTTACTGCCAGCTGCCCGAGACTTTCTTACCGTGCTGGAGATTACCGCACTATTCTTCCTATATTACGGATGAAAATTTCCCTCATCGAATATCGTACTTTCGAATTTAGCCTTTTCTTTATCGTCGTTTGATCGCATCGGCCGCGCCGACACGAATCTGTGGGATACGGTACAAGAGGAAGTACACTCACGTCGCTCTCGTTCTTCTTGTAGAGCCTTATCGTTCGTATGTGGAAATTGGCGAGTTCCTCCTCCTTCAGCACGGAAACTCCGATGCCTCCGTACTCTTCGTCCTTGTCTTTGCTCGCCGGCCAATATTGGACGCACATCACCTGAAATCGATTCGAACGGCGCGGCGCGGCGCGGCGCTCGTTATCATTCGATAGATGCGAATACTCGGTAGAAAATAGCTTACACGTGTTCGAGGATTGATGAAACGCGAATACACGCGGGAAACGTTCGAGCGAGCGTAAATCTATGGAAACGAATGCGCAGCGCTATGCGATAAAGTCGGCGAATAATAAAACTCGACGTTTCGATACTGTTCGAAATCAAAACGAAAGCTGCCGAATATTTATGCGTTTGGAACGTTGAATAAAATTGTATAACATTTGCACGCCTACGTGAATATTCGCGTGTCTGCAGTCCGTTAGACAAATTTTTACGACATTTCTTACCTTGATGAAATCGAAAGTCTTCGTAAGCATGACGATACAACAAGCTCTCTCTTGCCACACCATGCGCCAAAATTCCGTCACGGTGTTTTCCATAGGTCCCTGTGTCACGATGTAAGCGTTCGGTTTCAATATACTCTGAAATATAATGACAATATTGATCGAGGACTCGGCCGGCGTCGTGACATTAAAAGAAACTTTTCGCGCTTCGGGACCATCGAGAAAACAGTTCGGCACTCTATTTTAAGAAACGTGATTATGGATTATTCAAAATCTCTGACGCGGAATCGCTCTCGAAAGCTGACATTACCGGCAGCCTTGATCTTGATCCGAGCATCAATATGCTACAGTCTATAGAATCGGTTTACTTCGGAAGATAACTCGTCGTTCAAGTATGTGCATTCTGCACGCGCTCGATTCTCCTAACATTTATCGACGCGATCGTTTAAAAAATGACGACGGTTTTTAGATTGCCAATCTTTTAGTTCTCCTTGGGTCAATTATGTTCTACTCACATCTACATAAGATGCGTTAACGTAATCGGAATCAGGTTCGCCTTCTATCGTATCCAAGACCACCCTGTTGTAGTCATCTGTGGATTGGGAAACAATTTATTGTTGCTGTTTATATTACGACCAATGAAACCTTCCGGTTAAATCAATTCTCCGATAGCTAAACCTCTCGTTATAATATTAAATATTAATTTTGCCTATGAACCGATACGTTTGTTAATACGATTCTGCGTTTAATTAAAATATAACGAAGCAGAGAAACTCTAAACTCGTACAACGGTACGCGATGTCGAAGGATTAATTACGCACAAAGTATCGGCGTAAAGCGTGAAATCAGTCCTCGTTTTACTTTCAAGTTCTTTTCGGCAAACCGTCGCGATTATACTTTTCGAAACGAGACTGAATGGAACGTAAGCGGTTGGGGACTCGCGGAAAGCTCGTTTACGCGAACACTTCCGACGGGAAAAGAGAAACTGTATTTCTTGCAGCTCGCAGCTTTCATCCTCATCTTGTTACGGCTGTGCGCAAACGAAAGGTGCGAACATAACCGCATTTTCTAACTAGACTGGTCGCTCAGCCGGAATTTGTTCGTTCGGTGGATAAGTTAAAACAGCTGCGTTGCCTTTCGACGTATCACGGGGTAGTCCGCTGATAATTCACGTCATAATATGTCCCGGGACCATAAAACAGTTACAGGAGAGAGAATAATAAATCGAATCATTTCGCGTAATGGATGTTTATCGCGATGACTTTGAATTGTTAACACTTACAAGGAATACACTTCTGATTCTGATTCTTCTCCTTGTTGGCCGGTTTGGTAGCGTGTCTGCACGCGTGCGTTTCTACCTGTGTCGCTGTCTGTAAATAAGAAATAAGAAATAAGAAATAAGAAATAAGAAATAAGAAATTCCTGAATATAACAAAATCGCGTGCAAATGCATTTTCCCGTTACATATCAACAGCGAACAAAAGTTTCGTTGAGAATACTTTTCCCCGCAGCGATTCGATACGACAATAAAAATCGCAGTTTCCTCGATCGTATCGCGTTCTCTGTTTCCCGATGATAACAGTTTCCAACAACACGCATCGAACACTGAGGGACAGGTGAATTGTGCGTCGGAGAGCCGGTGGCCGACTTGGTCGAATCAATCTGTTTGTCGAGCTACCAATTCACGTATTCTGGCATCAAACGTTGAGCCGGTCGCTTCGTTTAATTCATGTCGATCACATTTGGCGGCCTCTCGTTGCCATCGGTACGAATAATAATCATTAAATTTTGCAGCCACCGGTAAACATCTCGTTCCCGAAATCGACCGGATCTGAGCGCGCAACGTCGCCGTCTATTGAATTTTGGTCCGCGCGGAATTGAGCCGGTAACATTATTCCAACTGCATTTGGCAGAGTTTCGTTATCGACGCCGTTTCTGGAAAATTAACGAGCCTGCCAAGTTTCCGATCTATCGTCGGCCTGTATCTCGTTTTACCGATTGTATCGCGTGTTTCTTGATTCGTCGCTGCGCTGCTGATCGGACTGCGACCAATAATTGAAATGACGCTTGCTATTTTGTAGGTTCTTTTAGCGATAAAATTGCTCCGTTCGCCAAACATCAAAAGAGAGACTCCACGTTTCGAGTGCACGTTCTACGGTACTAGCAGGCCCCGAAATGGCAGTCTAATGAGAAACCGATATCGAACCGAGTTACCCGATTCCTCTGTCTATTCTCAGGAGATCGCTTTGTCTCCTGGATGTCTCCTGGACTCGCGTTTGGCTGTCTTGCTACCTTGATGCAGCACTTTCCAGGGTCTGAAGGTAGGTAGGGGCGAGATAGTTCGAAGGGTACGTAAATGGATACGACGCTCTCCCGCGTTATAATTCGTCTGCGTTCGTGATAGGACGGTAGGAGACTTGGGAGTGGAGAGACTTCCTGGAACTTCCCTGAGCGATCAGGTCGATTCTTTCGGCGTAAATTGTCGAAAGCGAGAGACAAGCCTCGCGGACGTCGAATCGATTGGCAAAGGGAGGTATTCGGTTTGAGCAGGCGTGTACAGAGGGATTTATTGTCCTCACCTGAAACTCTACGCGGTAGAGAACAGGAAACTTTCGGCGCAGCTCGCAAAGCTTCGGGAATTGCGAGAGTTCGGTCGGCGCGGACGGCAGAGTGGTGCTCATACTGCTACCGAGTTCTTCCGTAGCTGAGAACAAAAAAAGAAAAAGAATTAATGTAGCGGACATTCGTCTTGTCGTGCGCAGAGTGCATGGACTGTCTACCTCCGTTCTCGGTGTCTGTTTCGCGCGGCACGGCGGCGGTTTATGCGTCGCCTATTTCGTTGCTTCCGAGAGCATTTCACCGGAACTCGTGGCACCGCTAAACTTCGACACTGTCACGGTAAGCATCCAAGTTTGCGGAGTCGATTATTTAGCTAATAGAGGCTGTACTTGTTGGCGTAAACGAATTACGTATTAATGACGAGCATCCGAGCCCGAGAGTGAACGTATCAGCGATATAGGAAGGAAAAACCAATTGAATCGGATATAAAACATTCGAAAGGTACAAATTTTGCTTTGAATACAAATTTCAAATCATTCCGTTCTAACCCCAAAGATACTGCTGGTAGTTACCGCAAAGAATAAAATTGAATTTCGCGTCTGACATAGACCATCCATTACGACTGTCGGCAAGTCTGGCCAAGAACCGAAGAAAAGAAAAAAGAAACGTTCGCCGTTCCTTTGCCTTCGCTGCGCTCGAATCTGTCTTTATGCTAATATTTTGATATTTGCATTCCAATCTCGTATTTCATGCGTCTCCCTGCCCAATCGATGTACGAAGCTTGGCGAGTTCCATCGGTGCGACGTTCGCGCAATTATTTTTAATCAACGCCGAAGATAAGGCGTCGACGATCCACGCGATCGATTCGGAGGATCCTTTATCACGTATCGCGCTGTCGTATCCCGCGGAGTATCTGCGGTTACGCATCAATCTGATCGATTCCAATGGAAATTACGTAAATTTGAATCGACAAACGCTTCCTCTACCACACCTGTATACACGTGATTAACGGTGACGAACGTGCTACCGTGGCTGACCAACGATTATGTGTTTATTGTAATAAAGTTCTTCCATTTATCGTCCTCGGGATTTAAATTACGAACCGATCGACCTAACAGCGCGTATTTCCAAATTATTAATTCTCTTTTACAATTTCTTTCAACGACGCGTTGTTTCGAGTCGTTGTTCGCGCGTCAGCGCGCAAACGAATCCTTTCAAGTTTGATTTTGATATTCACGGGCTTTGGAGTGCATCGAGTGCGCTGGTTCGAAACGTGTAGCGTCGAATAGAAGTCGAATGCTAGAATCGATCGACCGGCGTACCTCACGTGGAAAACGTACATCACGTTTAGCGAGAAAGAACGTGGCTGTTGAACAGTATGGCACGTGCAAAAGCGTTCGTTGCATTATTACGGAATGGTGTTTCGTGTTTCGTGTTTCGTGTTTCAAGTGAACGACCAATTATCGATGTTTACGGTGCACACTATAGGGGAAGTGCAATTGATTACGTGGTTGATTTGTGTGCGTAAAGAATGAGAGACCGCTCGATGTATCCAAGTTATCGTTGACATCGGCATTGTCCGTATATTAAAGGTGCACTTGCACAATTCATTGAAAATCAGGATTTGCTAAACGAATCCTAATGATGAGACCGTTGAAAGATTTATATCTTTTTCCTTGTTTCCAGTAAGTACACGATCAATTTTATGTGATTGCAGGACCGCGTAAAACGTCCCTCTAACCATAAAAGATCGTCATTTCGGTGCTCCTCTAGTCTTAAAAGACTATTCGAAACTGGGTCACTTTGTCCCGCGCGTACACGTAAATAGCTTTCGCGGTGTATGAAATCTCATGAGCTTCCTGCTGCGTTGTCACGACTCAATAAGTAGCAGTCGAAAATGGAGCGCGCAAAGCAAACGTCGACCTGCCAATGTATGATTCGTTCGGAAGCATGTACCCAATGAGAAACGGTCGCGTACGAACATTTTTTATAATAACGTCTAATAGCCCGACAACATTTCGCGATACCGATCGATGGAGATATCATCGGATATGCTCGCGAGGTTTTGTACTCTCAATTACATAACAATGGTAGTAGAAAGAAACTGGCGATGAAATATACAACAGCCTTATTACCCTTTGTCCGTATTCGATACCCCGAAGAAAGCTACAGTGTCACAGCTGCATTCATTGTGTCGTTTCATCCGCGTTGTCCTTTATTTCCTTTTGAGGAAAGCTGAGTAAAAGCTACCTGGAGTTTGATTAAATTATACCGAGTGTAAGAAAACTACGAGTGTCGAGTACGTTTATGCATTATTTACTCCTGTCCCCTGTGGCATTCAACGAATCTACCGAAAATAAAACAGCGGTATTAATGCGCGTTTCTGTTTGTTTCAATTGCAATTACTGAATTTTATCGCGCGCATGCTTTCACGCAGATCAATATTTTCAACGATAAAACTTTGTTTCGAAATTGAACCATGTAACGGTTAGAGAGTATTCTCTTTGAACGACTCTACATCGGCCCTCGTGATGTCTGATTGGAGATATACCGGATTCGCCGGATTATCCGAAATCGTGGCGGTACAGTTTTTCTCCAAATAATTCAGCGTGCCAAGCTGTAATCCTGTTTTCCTCGCGAGATCCAGTAGGCCGCCGAGCAATTTTCCCTCTCTCGCGAGATTCAGCGAGCTTTGGAGGCATATTTTCACACGGTACGCTGCACCAATTTCCTGCCCACAAGACCCGATACGAGGTTTGCACTACGCGGCCGTGTATTCACCACGAAACAGGTAGTTTCCTACGCGAACGATCCCCTGAATTATTCGACGCGCGATAGTCTAGCGCGCCGATTATTGCAACGATAAAGATGCGAACTTGTTTGTGCCTTAAAATTGGTCGGCTCTGGTATTGCTGTTACCAGACCTCGTGCGTTCGATCGATCGTCCACCGCTTATGATAAAAGCGACTTTATCGTTAGATAGTCGCTTAGCAAGTTGGAACTTTGTCTAATTGTTCGCTTTCTTCTCATTGGACGTAAATTCCGATTGTATGGAACAGACAGACGTTCGTCGATCTATATACGTAGCTGTAAAGTAGACTTCTATTGTTTCTCGAAATGACTTGCACTTCCTGTAAACGCAAAGCGAATCTAATGGGAATTTAACGATGCGTACCGGTTCGTTTGAAAATAGCATCATCCGATAGTAAATGTTCCGCAATTCATCGAAGCGTTTGTTAAGACTATGTCGGATGTAATCTGTAAAAGAGATCGAAAGCTGTTGGAAGGCGAGAATGTATCGTAGGCGTCACAGGAACTACCTGCTTCGCGAAGAGTAGTTTCACTCTTGTACAGTCTAGTACGCGGAAATTTCGACGTCCCAGCAGACGAATCATTATAAAGTAATTGCCCCAGCACTTTCAACATCACAATCCTCGCGCCCAAACGTTTCACAATAGGAGACGGAAAGAAAGACTAGGTGGAGCTGTCGAGATAAGAGAATGGGACGAGCACTTTGGGGATTATTATTTTCTAGGCACCTGTGGATGATACGCGGTACAAAGAGCAACCGTTCTTGTTCCAGGGTTCGGTTGGAAAGGCCAGGTCGTTTAACCGAGTCTGAATGCTGCAGTGGCTTTGAAGTTTGAAATCGAGTGTCGGAGAGAAGCGAAGCTGAAATGTACCTTGACACAGTTGTGCTTGATCGACCTCTGACACGTATCTTCGATCACCGACGGAGATTCCTTCGGGAGCGACAACTTCCGTGCGATGCCGCAGACGAAAGGAGTGGCAACTAAAGAAATTTAATTAAACTCTTCTGCACCGGTACGTTGTTTTTTCTTCATCGTTGTGCTTCCATCGACGTTGCTCGGCTAATTACCTCCGCCCACTCTCCCGCTTCTCGTTCCTGTTCCCACCTCCCCGATCAGGCGTTTCCTCCGGAGATCCTTTGAAAGACACGTCGAGACGAACGTTGTTGCTCGTTACGAGTCACATCCGTTTCCTTCGATGTTTCCTTGCACCGAAAGAAAACAACCTTGTTTTCGAACAGACACTCTTTCCTTTCTTTATCGCTTTAATATGTACGAGTTTTTATTCCGAGAGCGTGAGCTTTCGTTCTGTTTTTAATTTTACACCGTGCTACCTCGAAATCCTCCATCCCTTTCACGTCGCAAACATAACTATTTTGCAACTAACAATATTTTCCAGCAAAGCCAAATCTTTTTCAATCTCTGTATATTATTATATATCCTTTCACGGTTTTCATTTCCTTGATTCGTTGTTATCAAATCCACCAAACCAAATAGTTTTGCTCCTTTACCGTTGCCAGTCACGTAATGTTTACGAAACGATGGAAATAAAATGAAACGTCTCTCACGAAAATTGTGGCGAATCTGCCATCTTTGTTTAGTAAACACTTATCTCGAATATTGTTTATCTTTAATCTTTTAACCTTTCCAACCGAACCTTGGCTGTTCCGCTCCGTCCTGTTCGAAGAGTACTTTTAGATGAAATTACCAAGATTGTCGAGTACCTGGGAAATAGGATTCGTCGCCACGTTTACGCTATTTCTATTATGTCCGAAATTCTTGCCACCAATGCCCCGATTTCTAACGTTCGCCGATGACACGGCATAACCAAGATTTATGGGACACGTTACGAACTACGGTTTCAGTTTCATATTTCATAGCCGATCGATACGATCATGTCTAATACCTTTGTCAAGCGTGAGTGCTTCATTATATCTCGCACGATCGCCGACACAGCAGGGTTTCATCTTTGTTTGATGACACGAGCTCAGAAAGTTTCCATCCCCGACTCTCTTTAAAGGCGAAATACATGTTCGGATGACACTTTTTTTAAAATAACGGAACAAGAAATTTAAAAAAATGTCAACCTTTCTGTCAAATTAAAAATTTGCGTGTATCGCACATTCGAAATGATCACGTGCAGCATTTTACGAAGTTATCGATTATAAAATAACAAAACGTAAATATTATTATTGTTGGTATCGTAATGTTTCGGTTGGTAAATGGTTCGCGGTTATCGATATTAAAGTGGTTGTATAATACACCTCGAATAGAAATGCCAACGGGAGGTTGACATAGTTGTACATAGTTGTATCTATCGATCGGCATCGATGGTGGTTCGTTCTAAATGTTTGTTGTCAACGGGCGCATAAATTATAGCCCGATGCGTGCCAATACAGGTGATTATTAATGTCCATAAATACATCGCAACGCACACGATTTTCAAAATCATTTTTGTCGCTCGCTATTCTCCGACATCAAATTTACTGTTACTTTTGTTTATTTTACTCGAATGCACTTCACCTTTAATTATGATATTTCCAGGTTACCGCGCGCGTGTTATCGTCATGTTTAGCGGTGTCCTTTGGTACGTGGTTTAGATAATCATGTTTGTGGCATAGCATGACGGGTGTGGAATTAGAATCGAACGCGACATACGAATCAACAAACAGAGTGACATTAACTCTGCCATCCACTTTTAGCGTACCATTCGTAAATCGTCATAAATATCGTTAATTTGTTCTCGGAAATAGCCAAACACACATTTATTAAAAGCGTACCATCCACTAAAGGGTGGTAAAGAAATTTATATAAATATACTATAACAGTGCGACCATATAATGTACTAAAAAAAAAAGAAGAAAAAAAGGCAACGTTAGCGTATAGATCGGATATTATCTAGTAAATAAATAAAGATCGAATATGATCGGAAGGGCATTCATCTTGCAAATACCGCTTCGTACAAAAATAGCGTGTTCCGTCAAGAAGGGGCGGATTTAATGAAACGCGACACGCAATTCGTTCTCAGCGTGGCAGCACGAGAAACTCCAATTCATTATCGACATGGAAAATTCTTTGTAACGCAGCCCGTCGTTTCTTATCAGTTGCGCGTACATCACGGATGTACCGAGTCCTCTCTAATCAGGATTATTAAAGCTCTGACAGTGGTCTCAAAAGAGTAACTTGATTTCCGATTGATTCGTTGGTTAATCATTTTACGAATCAGCCGCCATTCAACTGGAAAATATATGTTTACTATCGAGAAATAAATCGGATAGAGCGCGGTTAGCAATCAAGAAGACGCGCGTGTAGTCGTTTCAGTAAGAGAACACGGATTCACGCGTTATTCGTGCACCGTTTTCACTTTATATCGCTCGGTGGACGATAGCTGCGCGACCTCGATATGAACGATTATTACGCCACTCTGGAAAACTTTGAAAAATAAAGAATTCGAGAAGAGGATTGTGTGGTAAGTGTAAGTAAAATTTTAACGAGACGATTTCAACGGTCCGGAAACATTCCGTTGAAACTTGATCGTTCGTTCGCGTTTGGACAATTTCTAGGATATTGTTACACGTAATAGTCCCAGCGATTACAATTATTAGCGACAAGCATAATTTTCGCGAGCAGTTGTTGTAACTGCAAAATTAAAATTCGTCGGAATTCGCTCGTCATCTTGCGGTACTTGATTCACAAAACTCTCATACATTTTCAGATCACAGCCGCGCGTAGGAAAGTAATATCCAGCTGGCTGGAAACTTTGCTTTGATATTCAGCTTTATTTTGGATCTATGCGCGCGCTCGCACGCCTCGAATTGCAGGAAAATTGACGTATAAATTATCTGGAAGTTTGATTTCCTTCGTTTCGCAGTCGAATATAAAGTTCCAGGAAAAGTACCGTTTGGCAACACCAACGCGAAAGTTGGTGCAGCTTTCAATTTAGATACGACTCGTGTTTCGTGCGAGCTTCGCGTGAAAAATCTAAACTCGTCTGTATTTATTTGATAAGGATTGCAAAGAGATGGCCGTTAAAAAATTCTACGGTTTCCCATAAACGTTCCCAGCCATTCGTTGGATTAACGATAAAAACATGCTTTTTCTATTCCAGGGCACAAGTTATTTTTACCATTGGACGATAACATTTCTGGAGTGAAACTTGTGTCCGATTATATTTTCGTGACCTCCGATAGGGTAAATCGATTTCTCCGTTCCGTTCTTAACCCTGTGGTTAGTTCTTTCTTGACGTAGCGTCCGAAAATATACGAAAAGATAGATTCGTGTGTCATCGATATTTTCGTGTCAAGTATACAGCGCGCGTCACGCTGATACCTAATCAACGAGTGTACTATTAGAGACAGAATTATACTTGAGATGGATAAAATCACAAGAGGAAATAATGAGTTCTACTTATGAGTAATGCAACTTCGTTTTTACGTTATGGTACTGGTACGTTATGCCTGCGATATTCTTGACACCGTCACTAGCCGTGCCCCTACGCTCGACTTATACGGGCTCATGTGCACACGGTCGACTTCATCTTCATGGTTCGCGAGTTTTACACGTTAAATCATAATGCATCGACGCGGTACGTCGTAACGAGGAGAACGAAATCACCGTTTCGAAGCAAAGTTTACCGTGAGCAGTCTTCAAAGATCTTCTTTGATCTCCGATATTTCTTGAAATATGTAATCCATATTCAATTATTAAACGCTTTCGAGAGGCAAAGAGGATTTGTCGACGTCAGAAAGTTCACACTCAACGGAGCATCACATTTCGAAGAAGGTTGCCTCGCGCATCACGCATCGTCAGATGAACTCGCAAAACAACATGGATACCGTAATCGACGAATTTTTAAACCGCGCGTCGAAATACTTGTACCTTCGAGGACGTCGGACATGCCAGAATGAAATCTCTCTCGACGGAAAATCGCTAAAAATGTGTTTTATTTTTGGTCGGAATCGCGGTTCGAAGACGAAGAGAATTGATCGTCCGCGCGTAGACGTAGCGACACGCCGCGCCGATATCGAGCAAATTAAACGTATCGACTGGAAGGTTCGCTGGCGTCGACAGCCGTTGCCTAATCACTTCAACCTGCTGGAATTTAATGGACCGAAAATAGACTAGCGTGTCCGCGTTGTCGTTCTTACGGTCTAAACTTGTCGTTCGTTGAAACTTTTCGCTGACCAAGACTTTATCGTCGCATCGATTGTTCGTCTGCCTTATTCCGCGATCGGGTCGACTCGAAACTATGTATTAGATAAACGCGCTTTGTACAAGCGAACAACGAATTACAGGAAAGGATCCCGGCACGGGCGACGACGATTTTTTAACTCTGTAAACAGCTCAACTTGGACATTTTTGTAACCGATACTAAACTACTCGCCATCTAGCACCGACAGTAGCAAGTATTTCTCAGCGATGGCACCACTGCTACAAAGGCCAGTATCGTTGTAATTGAAGATTCGATCAAGTGCCGAAAGACAGAAATGAAACCAGATGCAAAAAAACAAGTCGAAAGGATGCCTAACGCCGTCAAGGAATGATACGCGACACGAAACGAACAGAGTGTTAATGCTTTGTTTTGAACGCGCAACCGGTGTTTACGGTGCGGTGACTCATTCTATCTAGAGTTTACTTTCAACAGAAAAAAAAATGTGGAAACATCGAGCCAGTTCGAGCCGTTCGACGATTTCAAAACAAACAAGTTTGAATCTCATCGTTACTCTAAGGTGAACCCGGCACTAGTGACAGACAATGAGTAAAATTTATAGCGGACCGTGATGGACGATTACCTACATACATACAATGTACATAGAATTTCAGGGTCGAGTAAGTGTGATATTTGTGAATATATATTCTTGGAAAAATCTTTTTACCCGATACGAATACGATACGATCGATGTATCGTATTTTTGTCGAAGGGGTGCAAATTAATTTTTCTTGGTATACATTGCGATGAACCATATTTATTTGAATAATTATTAATTGAATAGTAAATAGATACAATAGAGGACGCTTTTAGCAGGCCAACTTCCCAGTAACGATGTAACTATTAATATCGTGTTGTATTTTTCTTCTAAAGGAGACGCGAATCAACGTATACAAGTATCGATCGTTTAAAAAAATCGCTCAGTAATCATTGTGAATAATGATATAAGATGATTCATCATCGAATCACCTTGTTTAAAAAAAACAATTAAAAAAGTATTACCGTACCGATAAATATTGCTAAACTTGTGGAACAGTTAAAATTTGTCGTACATCATAATGGCATTGTAATCACTCCTTGACCTAAAATAACAAAATCCTATACATGTATGATATAGTAAGAGATTGCATTGCGATTCTTTGTATCGTGTGAGAAATAATCGTATAGCATCGTTTATCGGACATATTTTTTCGAGTTAAACGAGTTAGACGATTTTTTTAAATCGTCGCGAAATAGCGAAACGCTTTCGCTTTCAAAGACAAGGTAGCTCGATGGCAATGCCAATGGAGGCTTTCACATCAGCTATTTTTCTCCCTTTTTCGACCAAAGCACGGCGTATTCGTCCCTTATTCCCGTAACTCATTTACCCTCCGTGTTTCGTTCAAAGACGAAATCTCTCGAGTGATCCTCTCGCCGCCATAAAGATTCGAATCGGCGTGCTGTGCCCTCGATCGGCGATGTTTATTTTTACTTTCGCCGCGAAACAGGAACGACCAAAACAAATTATACGGTGCTCGAACGATTACGGCTTTCCAAGAGTCAAGTGCGCAGAAATTAATAAAATCAAACCGTTAACTATTTTATCGGCTCATATAGGTCGATACATTTCTACAATATTGACCTGCTGTCGAGGCAATGATCAACGGGACAAAGTATCATTAGTATTCTGGCCTTTATAAGCGACTCGATACGGCCGGATCAAATATTATTAAAGCGGTATACGATCGGTGATAGCCAATAATAGGCAATAATTGGTCCGCCATGTTAGAAATTTGAACGCAATTCGACCGCCATAGGAAGACTCGTATATATCGTAGTACAGCATGTACGTAACAAAAGAAGGTAAACGCTACATTATCGCGTTAAATTGATTAGAAGAAAATTACAGGATAACGCGATCGCGTTGCAAAAAAATTGCCTTCAAGTATTTACTTACTTTTATTAGATATTGTACACGGGGCAAAGCGACCAGAATCGATCATGTTTTTTCGAGGAATTAGATCGAGTCGCGTAAGAGTCGCCATCGCGATAGGTCATCTCCGAAACAAAGAAAAATTGACAAGTTGTACAAAGAAAAGAACACCGCGATCCAAGTCCTCGCTCATCGTCGGACTAGCTGTTACGCATGGCATCCTAACCACCCTAGCGGAATTAAGGTCTGACCTTCGAAACATTCCTCGGATTACGAGTATCCCTTTTTGTCGCAATCAATTCGACTTATAGCGAGACGCAGAAACGCTCCCTTCGGATTCGACGTTCTCCCGTTTATCCTATACCTTGTTCTCAATGGAATTCCGAGGATCGACTGGCCTCCCCGGAATTCCTGCGATATTTACCGTGGCCGTCCACGTGAACTCTGTTTTCGTTTCGTCTCTTCTCATGCTCTATCTCCACGTTGGTTTCTTGGCGCCAAGGGAGAAATTGAATCGAGCGCACAAGTTCATCGATCGTCCGAGATTTTACGACAGCTTCGCTGAAATCGTTGACCCTCTATTGCGTAATGTGGCTGAATGGGAAACTCGATGAAACAATCCATGCAAAGTTCGCTTTACGTTGCGTTTGATGAAAAATACACTCCGAACAAGACACGTGCGTGCTCGGATGTAGGCGATTTCGGAGAAAGCGAATCGTAATTGCTTTATCTACGTACAGGTGTATACATATGAGTAGACGAGCGGGAAACGAGGTTGACGCTGTACAGGGATATCGCGACCCGGTTTTGTGACTTTGCGATCTCGGTTCAAATCGAGGTTCATGTTTCGGCGTAAAAGCTTTCACGAAACGGATTCATTGTACCGGTGAGCTGTGCACGAATATTATCAGACCGCGACATGCTTGTTTACACGCGCGCTCGGAATTCAAATAACTTTGCAGCTTTCAACTTTTCGAATCGACTCTTACCGCGATATTAATTTTATGGGACATCTCGTTGAAAGGACGTGGACATCGATGTAAAAATCTTAATTACAAATGCTCCATTTCTAATTTTGTCGATGTACGCCCTTCGATTATAAATGCTAATGATTCGACGTACTCGTGATCTAGGCCTATCCGCATATTAGCATCGTAAAGCTCTCGCGAATTCCTCGTTTTGCATGCAGATTCTCGAGCCCCTTCCAATTTCTAAAACGAGATACGTGCTACGGATACCTTAAAGTTTTTCCCGATAAACCCGCGGGAGATCCTTCAATCTTTGGGGACACTCGAGGCATTGTGTCATCGAACACATTTGCTCTTTAAAACGCCGCGCCATCCGTACTCCAACTCTTCGTATCTACGTGGAAATTCAAGATGTGTGTAAACATCGTTATGGATCGATACACCTGACCACTTAGGATTTTGTTTGCGAGCTCGGTTACAAAATTGCACCCGTCGTTAGCGAACGGTAATTTACCAAACACCGTTGACACGACGAAAATACTGTAATTGACGCGACTCGATTTAATGCGATAAACGCGTCTGACCGAACGAATATCGAGATATCGCGAGCGTGAGAATGTCGAGAAATTATTCGAAAGCATTTACTGCTCGCCACGGCACGAAATGGCTGTTGAAAGGATGGACCGAGATAAAGGAAGGTGGAAACATCCGAGAAAATATAGAGAAGGTATAGACAGTGGAATAAGGTACAGCAGAGCTCGATAGTTAAAAGAGAACGAAGCAGACAAGAGTTTTCGATTTATTAATCATCTGAAATTTCCGAAAGTGCAATTTATCGAGCAACGTTTGTTGCCCGACTGTTGCACAAACTATTAATTAATGATCAAAGTTTAAAGAAATCTCGATCGAAATTCCTAGGCATTTACGTAATAAATTATATTCAAACCGAGTACAGCTTCTCGCGTATCATGGACGAGGGCACTGTTTAATTAACTTCTGATTAACCGTGCTTACACATTCTCGAATAAGAATGTTTAGAACTTTCGACGCGTTTCAAATATTCCGCGCTGCTCTCACGAAAATTTCAAATGTCCTCTGCGGTTTTTCGATACTCGATCGAAATTACTTACCGAGGCGAAAAAGTCGCATTAAAACGGAGCAATGGCGCATGCTGTTCCGAACAAAAACTCCAATTCCGCGCGGCCCGGCATCAAAAAGTTTTGCAGGAAAATCGAGGAATGATGTCAATAAAAGAAACACGTTCCCGGTATCGAGTATTCCAGTTTTGTAATACCAGCATGAAAACATTTCCCAGCAATGGCGTCTATAGTTTTCAATGTTAGGATCGTTCGCTTCGGATTACTGTCCATGCAATGACCGTGGCCAATAAATAGGTAATCAAGTAGTTGATTGCCAATTTTATCGCGCTGCGTTAAAACGCACGCTTCGACTCTAAACGCTTCGTTATTCGCAGCCTCAGGTGACGAGCTCGAAACTATGATTTCAAATAATAGTGATTCGTCCAAGAGGCCAATGAAAAATTACGCCAGGAATTTCTGTAACACGCTAAGAGATCGAGAAATAAAACGAAAGTAAGCAGAATCATTTATTGGTGGAGCGCTACGTGTACGCGAATAATCTGCGTTAAATGAGAGTCGCATTATACGTTACGCTCCGCAGAGAAGAATAGATCGCATTTAGGATTCGTGACGTTATTTGAACCTCGAGTACAATTGCCCCTGCTTTAGCGGTGACTATTTCCGTTTCGCGTACTTTCGTTGCCATTACCCACCGTCTACATTATCCATGCAACATGGACTTTAAAAGCGTCGCATTCGCTGCAACCCGATACGTTTCTGGGTAAACGCGTACCATTCTCGGAGGATATTTGCATTTCTGACCACAATAGAGATATAAATGATCGCGCAAATATTATAGAATAGACGTTCGCGTGCAAAAGATATCCGAAGCAACTCGCTGCTAGGACTCTCTCGAGATGCCGAGTGAACGACGCGTGTCACCGAGAACCGAGAAGCAGCAGGAACTGTTTAAACGAAACCGTAAAGTTTCTGGAGCCTGCAACAGCCTTCGGTGACTTTTGCATCCAAAATACGCACCAAAAATATTTTGGCGCGTATTTCGAGTGGTTCCATCCTTCGTATTATCGAATTGCTTCGAAACTTCTCGGAACACAGATTTGAAAGGGATGAAACTTGGAAACCCTGCCAAAGGGGTGGATCGAACGGTCAGTTTCCCAGAGATCCATGAATTTAAATCGTCCACTCAGCTCCCCGCGCATTTATCTCGATTAAGATAAAACGTCCGATTCATTTCGTTCTATATCGCATTAAGATGTATTCGTATTACCGCGAGCGAGGAATTAGGTTAGAGGGAACGATGCCAGCGAGATTGAATCCAGCCTTTTTAACTTTTGTGCGAACGTCGCGTCAGGAACTCGATCGAGAAGTAGATCGGAGCTGGCACTTGATTCCACGTAAAAAGAGGAACAGGCGGAGGACAGAGGCGGATCGAACAAGTCGAAGAAAGGAAGACGGCTTCCAATCGAATCCTCTACTGTCAGGGAATGCTCTATGTGCGACTGGGGACAGATTGCGAACGCTATCAGTATGCCAGTAATACAAGCGATTCTTGAACGTCGAGACAGAGGAAGGAGGAACTTTCATGAATTTTAAAACGACTTTGGAATTGTTTGAAATTTACTTGCGACATCAACGGGGACTTGTTACTCCGCAATGTGTAATTCGCGCGTTCCAAGAAGAGTCTTTACTTAACGATGGTCCCTTTCCTCGCCAAAAGTCCCTCTATATATGTACTTGGTATCTCTTTCAGATCCTTGATATATCGTACGATATTTTAATACAAATTTAACCGTACACTGACAAAAGTACGAGATCGCTTTATAAAACGACCTGTTACATATTCGAATGTTACAAAGATTCGGTTCTGCTGCTTCATTGACCTTGAACGGGAAAATGGGTACAAGCAAGAAGCGCACAGAATAGCGAACGTCGAGAATTTAAATGTATTCATGGAATATTTTCCTCGCGCATACCGATATCCTTCGTAAGCTATGAATCTGAATGACGCGACTAGTGTCATGCAAATCTAAGGTGAATAGCGATTTCATTAAAATTGCATAGTTCGATGGAATTTACAGGGCATTCACGTTTCCGTTATTCCGATGTTTTCTTAGTTAGTAAAATTTCGTTGACGAGTTGCAAGAGTGAAGGAATCGGCCGGTCGACTTTTGAAATCGACTCAGCTTCTCGAGCCCGAGCCAACACGAATTCTAACAAAGCATTATAACGTCGTTAATTGTCACGCAACCTTTCCAGCTCGGTACAAAGCGTTCTCTGAAACAGTGGGGCATCCTCCAACGGCTTAACAAGCATCTTATTTCTTAGGAAGAAACGAACGACAATTGGGTTGACAGAGGGACTGCTCAGAAGCGAAGGGCTGTTCCAGCACAAGAGAAAAGAAAAGCAAGGGTTCGTGCAGCACTTTTCCGAGTTTCGATGTCGATCGATCGTCACGGACCAGACACGTGGTCGCATTTACTCTCAGGAATCGAGACTCGAAAGGGTCCACTTCCCCTATAGCCTGCACCGTCGTGCCAAAGTACAGAGCTTCGTAGTTTAACGATCGTATTGTCCTGTATCCTTCTGCGCTGTTCGTGACGTTTTATTGAATCTGCGGAAAAGGTCTGTCACTTCCCCTCGTTCGATTCTCGCAATGCTGCAGCACCAAATAATCCTATCAATTTACGATACAACGGAGTTCGATCTGCCTCTGGGTTATTATTTCCTGCTAAATTCTTCTTAATTGTAATTTCAATATCCAGCGAGTCAACTTCCCTTGGAGCAAAATTTCCAAACACATCTCTCTCATCTCTCTCGTCTTCTCATCCGCCTTCATCCATCTAACTCACGTTTCTCTGGAATCAGTGTTGGAACGATTCAAATTAAAGTCAAACGCGCAAGTTCGTAGCGTACATGCTCTTCGAGCTGTTCGTGCTCGAAAACAAAGCTTAAAAATTTGCTTACGCCCGAAGAGCCAACTTGATCGCAGTAACGAATGATTAATCATACGTATTGTATCGTGTAGCATTTGTGTACCCGTGACAGTAATATACGTTAATTACTATTCAATTTCATGCAGCTGTCGTGCTTTAATAACGTCGATAAAGTTCAACGCAGGAAAACGAGAATTTACGTTAATCGGGTTCCGTCGAATATGTTTAAATAACTATAGAACTACGTTTCTAGAAAAAAAAAAAAAAAAAAAGTACGTTTATCGCGCGCGTATCGCGAGATTGCCTTCATCGTTTATCGATTCCATTTTAACGAAAAAGATCACTTTTCGATATCAACGCAACGCGAGCGCGCGATACGAAAAATGATTTTCATTTCGAAATATCGAGCACGTCCTCTTAACGCGTTCGATGATGCGAAAACGTTTTTGTTCGAAACGATGTCTGAGAGAAGGGAAGATTTAAAATCTGACGAGTCGTAAAGACTGAAAGAGGAACGTAGACTTTTCCCATCGGGCAAACTACGGTTGTTTATACTTGATAGAAGTCGCTACAGCGATCCCTTACTTTCCGCGTAGACCTTTTTCTGTTTCTTTGCTTTCTATCTACTTCCAGCGATATTCGTCTTCTGCCTTCTAGTCGGCCCCTTCCTTGGACTTGGGGTGAGCATAAACGTCAGGGAAGCGTGTTGGTGATAAATATTGGCCAGCGGCGCAATTACTGGACGAGAAAATGGTGGAGAGGAATGAGCGTAGGGAAACCGAAAGGCGTCGGAAGAAACGAAGGGGCAACGTTTTATTTCAGTCGGCGAACAGAAATTTAATTCCTGCCGAGTTATATTATTGCTGGCTAGTAACATTCGACTACGTACAATTACGTTAAGCTGATTGCGCGATCATTTAGATTTTACGACGTAACGAACGCTGTTGTGCAGAGAAAACCGTGTGAATCGCGATGGCTGGTTCGAGACCTCGACAAGTATCGCGACATGGAAAGCACGAAGACGATATTACTCGGACTACTGTTCGAAATTGAAGTTTAGTCTATCTAAAGTTTAAATTGTTCTACGTAATTAAGTAATCTTATAACTCGTGAAACGACTAAAGAGCAGCGCGACTTTCGAAGCTGTAAAAACGTACGAAGCGTCAAAGAACGATAGTTTTCTCTATGATTCTGGAATCAGAAAATCTCATTTCGTCGACGGTCCGCATTCTGAATGAAATCTGAATCCCAAGCTTCAATCTCTGATTCGGTCAGAGATTTCTGTTTTCTCTCGCGTTCGTTTTCTTCTAATCCGGCTTTCCATCCGATAATTACACTCGGTAATACTCGAGCAATTACAGTTGCTGGATTTTTTCGACGATTACGGGTATTAATATCCCCTTCGTCTGTTACGCCGAATTAATAGAGTTTCGATCGAATTGCCCTCCTCAGAGGGAACTCCCACCCCTTACGCGAGTAGAAAAACAAGTACGACTGTAATTGCACCGATTTTCTAAAATACGTATGAAATTTACCGGAATCGATTCTTTTTAAAGGCGCACACGTACGCAATAAATCCGAATGCTTTTCGCGTCGCTTCCGCTCCATTTATTCGCGAGGTTGTCGGGTTGAAACAAAAGTTTAGCTCGTTCGTTTGAGTGTTCCCTGTGGTCTTTTTAACTCAAAACCGCCGATCGTCTGGGATCTCTGAATTAAAAAAAAGTTGTTCGATATTTAATACAGGTGAGAGTCAAACAGACGTTTTAAAACGTAAACTCTCTTCGCGGATGCTTATACATGTATATGTCTCCTTTAGCAGAGAAGAAACCGAGGAACTCGGAAGCCCGAGTTCCCTCGACGAGTTCCCGGAATCTCATTGTCAGTCGAACCGAGCGTGCTAACGATCGGGTTTCATAGCAAATTGTCCACCGTCGAATTCGGAGCATCGCGCACGTTCCAACGCGGGGCTTTGCACGCCATACTCGCGAGCTCAAAGTCGAATGATTTATTGCAGGATCCTTCGAGCAAAATTGTTCAAATAAAACAATCGTTGTATTTAAATCAATGGGTAAATTAAACAATTCGTAGGTCCGTATGCTACGGATGCCTTATAGCAAATGGAACGTCTCCGTGGCAGGTCAGACACCTCTAATCCGACGTCAGACGAACTGGAATCCGAACTGGTTCCGAACAGGGCGGAAGCGCCGTATGCCACCTGGAATCAATCGACTTCCATTTTTAATGAGATTCAAAGTTGACTATCTAAAGGTAGCCACCGGAGGACGTAAAACGATCGTTCTTCCCCACTGAACAAGCAACAATGCGAATTGATGCATTTCCTCGTGCCGAGGGTTCGCTCGATAATGCATGCGGCCGTCAGTAATTTATCTAGGAGGCAATTTTCGGACGCGACTTTATCGGGGAGTGAAGTCCAGGCTTTCAGTGATTCAGGACTTTCCTCACCTTTGAAGCTTCGAAAGATCGATTTTTTAAACGTACTTCTAACGCATAGAAGTACGCGTTTTGACTTGTAGTCGTCGTGAGAAGTTTTATTGATTGGTCTATAGAAGGACGTCAACCTCGGCTAGGTCTATCCAGAAATACTTTTCGAACGCGATACAATTCTACGAGCCGTAAGCGTAAACGTCAGCGTAAACGAGAGAAGGGACGAGGGAGTATGCAGTCATCGAAGAATCGCGTTAATTATTGCTCGCCGAGGACTCGGAAGATGCATAATTAATGATGCAAAGTACTCCTCTAATTTAACCCCTTTCCAAGAGATAGACTTCCAAGGTCAGTTTAGCGCCGACTTGGCTGAAACTTGCTTCTACTTCTGGAATACAATTATTCCACTGAAATTAGCTTCTAGGAATCTCTAGATTACATAATAATTACTTTTCATCGAGGCATTGTTCGAATAAATTACGCAGTTTCCCACGAAGTGTATCTCAGAGAATTAACGAATTTCCCTGACTTCTGTGGCAAGGAATACGCGCCAAAATAAACAGACCGTAAACAATGGACGGAGATAAACGGAGACTCGCGAAGAGATTAAAGAAACGTTTGGAATTCCACGAGTGAGGCTTTCTTAGACAAAACAATAGGTGGTGATTTACGACTTGGCGCTCGGTAGCGTCTTCTTCGAAATTTCTGTCTACTTTCATTGTATTTCTTTTTTTAGAAAAATACAAATATTCCGCAGGGGACGCCGCGCCGTGCCGTGCCGATTCGATACAGATCGTTAAAGCAACGCAATCTACTTTCGGGACGATCGAGAGCGAAACTCGCCAGGAAAGAGAACGTATCCGCGGAGATAACGGAACACGATCGCGATAAATTCCGAATATTCTCGAATGGATTGGCTCCGCTCCCAATGTCCGGCGAATTTATTTGCGTGGATCGCATCGGACTCTTTTTTCGCGGCATCTCCGCTCTGTTAGCCGCCGCGCCGCGCCGCGCCGCGCCGCAGAAAAATTCTACCCCTACGGATTTACGATTCGGACGGTGTTGGGCCTTGACACGATTCCATTTGCTGAAATTAGATACGTTGATATCGCGATGCTCGTGCTGTACCGCGCGTTTCATACTTTTTTTTGTCTTGGTTGCTTTTATGTTTACGTATATCGCCCCTGTTTACATCGCTCTCGAGCGCGCGACGCGCGCACACTCTATCAAGCGGACGCTTATAGACGCGGGAGTGTGTATCATACATCACGCTGGTTGTTCCAAAGTTACGCGAGCAACTTTTCCCCTTTTTATTCGTGGACCACCGGTTTATGGCATCTTGAATCTATTATACGGCGAGTAGAGACGAGTATCGAATCACGAAACTAATTCTATTGTAGCTGGTTATTTCAAACACGACGAATCGAACGAAACCCAGACCTTAAATTTGGCTTCGATTAACTCGATTTCTGGGTTTAAATATAGTTGAACCGCGACTTCGATTCCAACAGAGAGGAATGTAGCTTCGATTAATTGGCAAACAGAGGCCAAATTTTGTTCGCGGACTGATGAGATGCAATAGGAAACGGCTTTTTTAAGATAATGAAACTCGAGGTGGTGGCCGGAAAAATAATTAAGACTCTGGCAAGTTGGACAAACTCGGAACCACCGATACGTGTTTCACTTATCAATCTAATACACTTTCCAGCGTTTTTCTACCATGGCGTGGCAGAAAGTACACCTCAATAACAAGTTTGTTTACAAGTTCAAAGAGGGTGGCGCAGATTAACGGTAATAACATTGAGAGCCACCAAAAGTGGCTGGTACGATCGGTCGAGTTTAAAATCGATTGCTATTTATTTAAGTAGAGAATAAGGATACGTATGAGCGGTACAAACGATATTTTTTTTCTAGACGTAAGGAACGCTGCGCTGTGAGAAAACAAGTTCCTTGAGAGTTGCTTGTTATTCACTTTCGCGGCGATTTCCGTGAAGCGGCTTTTCTTTTTTCTCGGCAACGAGGAAAGTTTTCATTGATTTCCCGATACTTGACCGTTACAAAAATTTGAAATTCTCTATGCACGGGTTACTGAATATCGATCATTTGCGATCGCCGCCTAGCCACGTTCTGTTCATCGGAGGTTCCTTTTTACTCGAACCGCAAGTGCCCGATATCGATGCAATTTACATATCAGGTTCGATACGACACCTCCGACGTTGCATTATCGTTATAAAATAGTATTAGCATTCGATGATAACTTTTTTTTTTTTAAATTACATTCGTCTTTAACATTTAAAAGTATAAAGTACTTTTCGGAATACATAGATCCCACGTATGTATTTACAATTTACAATAGGACGAAGATTAAGCTTCGAAAGCATTTATACTCGAAGCTGGAGTTGCGCAAAAACTCGTTAAATTAGAAAGGAAGGAGAACGCAATTCTATCGCGCTTTTCTCTTCGAGATCGTATCAGGACCACTCTCGCTTCCGGAATTTTTCGTTCGGGATACTTTAATTCCCTCCCCTTAAAGAGGATTCCTATGAAACGACTTTCCCGCGAAAGAGGGGAATCCAACGTTGCGTGTAACACCGACCTAAGGGAATATTTAATTAAACTTCTCCTCCCTATGCATACAAATCTGCAAACAAAGTTAAAGTGAAAATAACGATAAAAGCAAATACC
This sequence comes from Hylaeus volcanicus, assembly GCF_026283585.1. Taxonomy (NCBI): domain Eukaryota; kingdom Metazoa; phylum Arthropoda; class Insecta; order Hymenoptera; family Colletidae; genus Hylaeus; species Hylaeus volcanicus. Next base: position 1,086,177 of record NC_071978.1, read on the forward strand.
GGAATCGAATGAAAAAAATGAAACGTAAAAACGAATGGAATTCGACTTGTAATTCAAGTAACTTGTTGACGTGTACGTAACTGAAACAGATTTCCACGTATCCTTAGGTTCGATAAAAAAAATCGTCTGGACGCTTCACCCGAACGTATTGATTTTAATTCGATAGCGTGAACAAACGGATTATTATGGTGGAACGATCATTAGGCAACACAAACACGACGGTGATTCGATATGTATACGTTGACCTACATGACTGGACGATGCATACGAGCACACGAGAGGATCGCTTTAGAGGATGCACACTCTAGTAGTAGCGTGTGAGATTACATCTCATTGATAACATCATCCGAATTTCACGGAACGCCTGGTACTATTACCGGTATCAGTGCTTGGTCATTTCCGTCTGTTGACGCACTTTAACGGAATCTCGTATATTTTCTTTCATGTGTGCAACTCGATCGAGTACAACTAAACGTGAGATTAAAACAAAGAGTTTGTCGCAGCATCTCTACATGCTAACGACGAACACGGTTATTTTAGAAACAATAAAGTTAGAAACAATAAAGTCAGTAATTATGTATAGTAGAGAAGAAAAATGGAAGGTAGCTCTAATGAAGAGTTATTACCTGTCCGAGAGTATCATTAATTACCAGAGCAAAGATTTAATAGCCGGGCTATTTATTACTCTACCGTGAATATTTTCGGCGTCGACTACTCTTTTAAATCGGCTTATCGAACATCTCACTTTTCCTTCCTATGTTTAATAATTAATTGTCGATATATCAGGCGCGCGTAAATGCGATACTTAATCATTCGTTTGTCATTGTAGCGTTAAAAGTTAAAACGTATCAGTTAAACGACCGAGCATCAAAGACCATCGATTTCTCACGACGTTCAGCTTCAGTTTATCCTGGTGGGCTCTTTTATTTCGATTCGCAACGAATGCGCCTACTTGTTCGAAACCACCTGCACATTTGCACGTCTGCATGCCTGCACGCTTGCTCGCTCATGTTTACCACCAACGTGAAAGCTCTCGGTGGTTCGCAAGTTCTTCGGCAGCGAGACGTTGTGCCTCGAACGCGTTCGATGAACGGCCAAACCGATATCGATTTTCCAGCGTGCTCCAAAGAGAGAAAACTGTTCCCGACGAAAGAGACTTCCATCCAACTCGATTTTCCGGCCTCCTTCGCCTGCCACCAACATCAACCTCGAAAATTGGACGCTCGCTTATATTATACGAAGCAAACTTCAACGTAAACGTCGATATTACTCGAGATATACTTAATCCCATCGCTGGCTCTAATAGCCCAAACTGTCCAACTCCTTGTATATCCCATCAAACACTTAACAGAGTTGTGTTTGCGCGCAAACTTGCCATTGTCCGCCAAGTGGAGGGTTTTCCTGGATTTAGGTCTCCTACGGTTAGAGTTATTATACAAACGCACCCGTCTTTCAGAGATTCGCGACTCGAATATGGATAAGAGCTGCGCGAACGTCGAAAATCGTGACAACTAGCCACGCTACTTAACGCCGACGGCGTAGACGAGTTTTTTAAATGAAAATGAAAAGCATTTCAGAGTTCCACACCCTTTAACAAGACACGTTCACGGAGACGTAATTTCCACGTTCCGCTCAATTATTCGCTATCTCGAACGCGTTAAACGTACCGTCAAGTGCACGGCCACCCTAAATTCGCGTGAAAGTTGCCACTTTTGCCGCAATATCGGTCGCTGCGAGATCATTCGGTTCCGTGAATTTATTTTTAAACGCATCCCCCGCATTCTTGATATCATCTTCAGATCGAGAACGCACCGAGATCTACGACCGCTCGAACGCGTTATCCCACCGATCGTTGCGATCCTCGTTAAATCGTTTAACCCATTAATCACGCCACCGTTAAATTACCTTGGTTACACCGAAAACTTGCATCCCCCATTATCGATGTAACCAAAGTCTTCGTAAAACAGTGCTAAGTGATCGATCACCGTGTCTCGGTAACTATAGCGACTAGGCAAGGTCGGAATGATGTTCGTTCGAGCGATTCGTCTTTAGAATTGTGAGCATTCTCGGTGCAACCCTAACGGTGAGTTCCATTGAAAATTTTCACCGCATACGGAGAATATTTCTCGAGGTACGCGATCAGCTATATTTCACGGGAAATCTAGGTTGAGACTGGTCCGCTATAGTACGAGCGGAATAATGAGTTCTCAAATCTGTTGGAAAAAATCGCGCGAATTTATCACGAGAACGAAAAAGTTTATTCGAAAGTAAAGTACGACTTTCAAAGTACGAACCCGTTATACCTTTCGTAGAGAATATTCGACCAGCTCGGTAGACACGACCACCGCAAATGTTATGTAAATATTGGTCGGTATGTATCAGAGATTACACACACGGATCTAGCGAATCGCGTTATACGCCGGGTTGTATTCCGTGGTATAGAAATCTGCTCGTTATTCAAACTTTCCTGTGCACCCGATTCCAACCCAAAGTACAATAGTCTGCTCGTTATTCAAATTTCCGCGTGTCTTCTTTAAAACTAATAACTTGTATCGTCCTGTAGATTAACTGGAAGCGCGATTATCGGCAGATTAACAATAATAATTTTTGTGTAAAGGCGCGTCTGGTTTTGCGACGCAGGTGTATCATGTCAACATTGACAGACCGACGATTTGCGGTTATTGCCTCGACGGAATCGCATGCGTCTCGCTGACAGAGAAAACGTCGAAAAGCTACGCGCGATTCGCGTTCCTGACACGTTTCGAACGAAGAATTCCAAGTGGTGGTGCGCGATGCTTCGTATGTCCAGCTAAATGCGAACTTGTCATTGCGCCAAGTAAAGCCAATTACCTCGTAATACTGGTAGCACCGTTAGTGGCTTTTCGACCGAAGCTCGACAGACAGAGAGTGTGAGAGGAGGGGTGGGGGGCTGCAGAGGGGTGTCTTGAAGACCTTGCCGTGATTGAGAAGAGTCGTTTGCACGATGACAGAGGACTACCTAGAGGACTACGTCGAGCCTTCCCAATAGACATTCCTCGGATATTCGATCCGGCGTCCTGATTCTATAAGTTTCAGCGTAGCTACATAGACAGCCTTAACCGATGATGGTTTATTTATAAACCGCTCTTGCAGCAGCATTCGTAGAAACATTTTCCCGGTTTGCAGAGCTCGAGATCCGAAAACAGGAAGCACTCGAGCAAGAGGTATTATCGAACAAAGTCGTTTAGAATTCTTCTCGGTAAATATTTGTAATCTTTCGAAAGATGACGCCACAATTGTCGCTAATGAAATCGATTACACGTGTAACTCGTGTATCCTTATTACCAAAGGTCTGAAACGAACGGCCACGTCGCATCTAGAACACGACTCGCGACTCGACACCCGTTAATTCATCGAATTCAATCCAACGAAAAGCGTCGAATTAATCGATTTATACTCGCGTTATGCAACAGGCAGCAGCACGATCGAGCGGAACGTAACAATGTTGTCTGACGGTTCCTGTTCAGTGCTTCGCAACGAAAACAGGGGCGATCATTAATTTTCACACAGGAACGCAGAAAACACGTAATAGCTGCTGCTTTTGTCTTCTATCAAAGCATTTGTCAAGCTTAGCCGAGAACAAGGCGTCGAACGATTCGAGTATTAAGCGATCGCAAAGGTTCGATACACGTAACGCGGGGAATCGATGATGGTTGCGAAGGGAAATGCATGGAAAATGGGTAAAACAAGTTTGTCGAATGTCTCGGAAAATTGCTTGCCAATATTATCGTTGCGTAATTAAGCAGAACCAGTTAAAACGCTATCGATGCGTACGATACACGCCTACAAACACCGATGCAAGTCGCAACAGCGAGCAATGGATCAGAGACGCGACAGCTGCGATCGAACCCCATGAATTTTCAACCCTCGTTTTCTCGACGAACAAGTCTCATTGCGCACTCCCGTTCTACGTAAATCGAACGTGTACAGCAAAGATCGAAAAATCCATTAACCCATTTTTTTTACCTTCCGCCGCGTGGAAAACGAGGAACGTCCGCGGGATAACTGCGAATGGCGGGAAAGGGAAAAAGTGTCACCGAACGACAAACAATATTTTTTTGCTTGGCCCACGAGAGGTTGGTGAACGAGATTGAATGACATCCAGCTCCCGCGCAAACGTTTGCTCTTCCTTTTATTTCGCGCCGTTTCACTCGGCCGCCAACCACCACCCATCCAAGGTTCACCCTTTTTGTTCCAGAGCTTTTCTATCCCTTCGTCAATGTTTCCCTCCGTCCATCGCACCCGTCGCACTACTCTTTGCTTCTCGCGCGCTATTTCTTATTCGCGGATAAAAATTACGACCGCGACCCGGTTTCAGCCGATCCACCGTTTCAACTAACGCAACACCGAGATTTCAAATTGTTAGACATCTTCCAAAGTTTACCTCGTCCTACCTTGATTTTCCGGATTCGATTAAAATCGCAACAGTACGGTCAAATTTGCAAAGGGGAGTCGATTAAAAAGCGTTCCCGAGTCGTGCCGCAACACACGGAGTGCAACGCTTGTCAGAAGGCGATAAATCAATCGGGAGGAAAAGAACGGACGTTGATACTGCTCGCATCCGGCCCAGTGGATTGTAGACGAGCCAAAGCTCGCGGGGAACGCGATGCTTTATTTCCATCGCGACACGAGTCGAAGCCAGCCGGTAAAGGACAACGTTCGCGGTACTGGGTTACGCGTATTCGTGTCAAGATCAACGAAGAAGAACTGACACCGTCGATTTCGATTCTAAGAACGAGCAAAACGCCTCGTGACGCGGCCCGCGCATACCTACGATGCGTTAAAAATAATTCACGATCGCAGAAGGCTCGGAGAATGCGTCGGCGTGCATTTCTTTCGTCTCGCCGTGTATTCCGTCCGTGTAACCCTGTTACCATCGCGTGTTTGCGCCAGTGACACGAAAACTGGGAGGAAGAATAGGGGCTCGGTCACTGGGTCGGTAATTTTATTTTCGTGCTATAATTTTGAAACGTTCGGTACACAGAAACACGGTGTCCATAGCTGGGTCCGTTGCGTTTCTCTTGCGACTTTGAGAATTTCCACGTTCACCGTAATATTCACCGTTTAATATTTAACCTTTTCGCTTTTGAATTAATCAGTGGAAGCCGGCGTCGAATCGAGACTCGGTATCTCTCCAGACTACGGGTACCGTCGAGTCTCTAATATCTTCAAAGGGAAAAGAAAGGTTAGAGAAAGACTATGCTTTGCATAATTTGTCAGACGCAAATTTGTCCAAATTGTACCGGTAAACTGTACATTCTTGAGGAATTTGCAAAAGCCACTACGCTGAATAAAATTTGCGACGTTCTGTTATGTTAAGAGATTAACGTAACGTGTACTGGTCGTTTACGGAGGTCGTTTTCATTTTTTTTTACGCGAGTAAGCTTTACGTTCCACCGAGTTGGTAATTTTAATGTGTTTTTTCAACGAGATTTATAAGCGAGGATGATTCCGTTGTACTGTACCAAACGAAAAGAAACACACCGAGGCCATAAATTCGCGTGTAATTGTGAATTTTGTAATCTATATTTCCATTAGGGAAAACATTTCAAGGAAAATAACTATATAAACTGTATTATACGTTTGTCTGGTGCTGCTCCTCTCTAACACGATTTTCTTGTCCCCTGTATTTGCGGTAGGTACATGCCTCTCTGAAAATAGTACAGCGTAAGAAGAAACGCAGAATATGTCTGTTGCGCGTCTTACGTTCGCGTAACCCTTCGTAACAGTACCCTCTCCTGTTCCCTCCTGTCCCTCTCGTGTCACTGACATGCAAAAAGACACCTTCGAGCAAGGTTACGGACAAAATTTGCACCGACTCGCATCATTTGTTTCCACGCTCTCCGATAAATGGCAGATAGTCCGAAAGCGTGTCGAAATTAATATTTCGCTCGTTTCCCGGCTGTTTCATCCCAAACGCGACAAAATATACATATTGCGAAACGAAAACACTGGTAAAATAAATTTACGTCGCGCGCGTTCTATAAAAATGTCCCGTTTCGCAAAAATATTTTCCGACTCGTTATCAATATTGAAATTGTACATACACGAAGCAACGTCGCGTTGCATCGTAAAAATCCGACCGTAGCGAAAATTGCATTCCTTTAAAGAGCGAAGCAACGTGGAAAAATATCTCCTAGATATCATAGAAAAATGTGGAAAATTTTGCTAAGATTATATTAAACGGGGAACATGCATCGGTAAAACTTTATTATACCAGCGAACGAATTCTGCTGTACTCCCGAACATTTCTTCTCAATTTCTAGACCGTAAAGTATCGCGTTATGGAATGAAATATGCATAGGCAGAAATTAAGGTGCGTCGGAGTTCTTCAGGCAACTCAACCTGAATTTCGTTTGTGTGCACGCAGCTCGCGCTGTTCGAAGCAATGTTTTCTTGCCGTTTTTCCACGGGTGACGCGAAAATCGAAAAGAGGCAACGAGAATACAGGAGAACGCACGCGAGAACCGCCTCGGAATTTTTTCTAAAGAACGCGTTAAATAAGAAAAAAACGTTGGAAAAAGTCAGTAGAATCGACGGGAAAACGAGCATTTCATTTTGCGCGAGATAACCTACCGATCCGACTACCCTTTCGCAAGCAGAACTTTTAAAGAAAGCTGCGTCTATAACGAGTACGTATACGTACGTTTATATTTACGAAAATTGCGTATTTCTAATTGAAACATGCCTCAACTTTTATTTTACAAGAATACATTTATGCTGACAGTTGTTTTTGCATGCACATGCCACGATAGAAGGAAACGACCGAACAATAACTCGAAAGACAAGGAGAAGCAAGAGAGGGAACCTCAAGAATAGAAGTTGAAACCCAAGAGGATTAACCCGGATACCGACCAGACACATCCATCGTTCGTTCTTATTCAAAATAAACCTTGGACCGGCTTAACATCGAACCGCGATCTATGCGAAAGAATTTACATACTCCCACTGATAAAGAAGGGTTACTCGATTGATTCTGTAACAACCCTGTAAATCAATCCAGTTGCATTCGTTTGACTTTTAGGTAATGTTTTAAGTGACTTGCGAGTAAATATGCCATAATAGTACGTCACGTTGACGTTAATACGGTTTTTGCACGAGCATGATCCCGTGATCCTATCTCGCGCAAAGTGACTGTGAAACTAACAAATCGATCCTGTTATGAGCGAATTTCCCAACTCCCCGTGTGTTTATCTTTCGTGACCGTTGCGAATGGGATACGCGATACTCGTAACAACAAACCCGCAGAGTTCGTAACCAGTCTACTATGTTGTAATTACATTTTAGTTCGTGTTTAGTTCTCGCGAAAGGCACAATTCGAAACCAAACTCTTACGCTGCGATAATTGTACCCCTTCGAGGACGACATTACACTCTTCTGATACAAGAATTTCGATGATTCTTGGAGCAACGATTTATCGCACGATTCGACAAAGGAAAAATTGCCCTGTACGTCTCATCGATCGGCAGGCATCGAACCAAGGCTTGGGAGTACGGATTTGTGACGCGGATATCGGTCGTTGTAGAAACACGTTCACCGAGAAGTACGTCGCGAAGCTTTCCAACTCCACGCTGATTAAAGCTACTTGCAGCTTTTTGGCGCAACCGAAGCAAAAGTGATAAAGCACGAAACCTTATGTCCCCGCTTAACTCTTCCACTCGACTTGTTCCGAAATTCTGTTTAACCTGCGTCCCAATTTCAGCTGTTTGCTTGCACCGTTAAGATGCCGATTCTATTATCAGCCCGTAATCTTGCGCGTATTTACGTTCCTATTTATAGTAATGATTCCCGCGGTGTTCTATTTCTGAGGCTATTTCGAAGAAAACCGAATTTAATTTTCTTAACGTTTTCAAAAAATAGACGTGTTTCCTGAAACAAGTTTGAATGCCCCCGAACATTTGATACACTTAAAAAACAACAAAACAAGTAAAACAAGTATTTATCGCGACGACTTTCATTAGCAATTACCATATTACCAATGGTCTAAGACATCCGAGACTGTATAAGATAGGAAAACTCTCTGAGAAATCACCTCTTGGCGATTCTATACCGTGTATTTCTCGATCACGCAAATGTATACTACACTCGTAGCGGTGGAACGATGAAAATAGCAATGATCGATTTCGACCTTATCTTACAATTTTATTGCGCATTGCATCCTCATCGAAGCCGTACAAGTATCGCATGAAGCGATACGTGAAAGACGAGAGGGCTGGTCGAGCTAAAAGCATCTAAAACGGTTCAAAAAGCCTCGGCAGAAATGCCGTACTTGATCGAATCAAGTTACGGATCACTTTTATCCCGCACTGATGCTGTAACGAAGAAAAAAAAGTCCTCTCAGAACTCTACAAAGGCCATCTCTTCCATTCTCTTCTCTTTCTCGTACATATAAAAGAATTTGTGGTATAACCAATTGGAATCATGAAACGCGAACCACTTTTACGTTAATCTCATTTCCACGAATTTTGAAAACTCGAGTCTCTAAACGCTGACGGTACAGCGCAGTAGAAATAATGTTCGAAAGTTATCGCGTACTGTATTATATCTATGCGTTTACACGTACAATGACTTATTGCTACGAAATGGTGTTACACTCGGCACTCTCGGGTTATTTCATCATCTCGAACGAGTTCAGAGACTTGGCTGTTAACGCATCGTAAACTTTTCAATTGGTCGTAGGACGAGATGTCAAAGTCCGCCAAGAGAGATAGGAAACGAAATAAAACTTTGGGAATACTCTGTGTTGGAGTTAAACCGAGACGAAATAATAGCAAGCCAGTCGACGCGAACGAGCCGTTACTTCGTACTGATTGCAATGAATCTCAAGTTCGTATAGCCAGATAAGGATAATTTCTACGAATTTATTATACATAGTATTATAAGGTGCAGCGAAAAGTTCGTTCCGCGTTCGATGTACGTTCAAAACCGAAACGTAGACCTACGCCGACGTTTTATTACCAACGCTTTCTACTTGAAAATGTCTAGATTGGATGGTACCGTTGGTATTCGAGGTTGGTATATCGATCCCCTGTATCTCCAAATCCCCTAATCTCTACTCTAGCGTAGTCTGCGAGCAAAACTGCCAGTCGAGACTACACAAACGCGACTAATCGCTCGATAATGAACGATCCGACGCAAACACGGTGGTCATCATCGACAAAACACGCGTTCGATCCCTTCTGAACGAATTACTGTCTCTCGGGCTTGATCCGAGATAGATCTTCGACGTCGGCGTCAGCGTCGACCCGATGGAAAATGAAACGGGTGGCGAACCCGGATCTATTAACAGATTGAAGCAGGCTAGGACTCACCGAACGAGATGAGGCCGCTGTTCAACATCGACAGTTTAATTTGACTGGGAATGGAGGCGAGGCTGTGACCGGGATTAAGATGACGCCTCCTAGGCGGTTTCTCTGGCGCCCTCGGCGCGCTTCTGCTTCTGTGATGATGATGGTGCTTCCTGTGAGAGTGAGAATGAGAACCGCCAGCGGTCGAAGTGGCTCCCGTGCGATCGGAACCGACGCTGCTCAAGCCGAGGACCCCGCCGCCGGTTGATTGCGTCCTCAGCGACGACATTTTCTGAAAACAAAATGCAAACCACTGCTGATAACACGAATTCGAATTTATCGTGGATAAAGAACTAATCTCAAACGGATTAAACGGATATCCGTTTTAGCGATCGTACTTTTCAATTAACAGAGTTTCCAGTCTGTCGCGTCCTTTGACATCGAATGTTATTGTCGTGATAACTTTCAAATGTATAACGATAATAAAATATACGAAATGTAGATACATGTACAGCTCTACGCGCTAGTTAGCAATTATCGACTGAACTTTGAGTATATCTCGCGAAATTTTGTACGCTAAACGCGCGAGAAAGCTGGAAACGAAATTAATTATACGAGAGCAAAGTTGGAATACGTTATTTAAGGAATAATTATAAGCGGCAGCGTACCGTCAACTACACGGCAAACTACTGTATCGAACACAACGTGGACTATACGTCGCAAACCGGTGCAAATGTTCCAAACATGCCCACGGTTAACTAAGTCGACAAATAATTCTAATGGGTTCGTTCGAGTAACTCTCGTCGTAGCAACGACGCGCTTCGTGAATGCGCGGATACATTAGCCGTACAACGCTACCGTCGTGTACATCAGGCAAAAAGTTGAGTTCTCGGTCGCGGATACGTTTCTGGAATAAACATTCTCTTGTATTTTCTAATCGGCCGCGGCCGACATCGCCCGCGCCAGTCCTATCTAAACTTGGCGTCGTCGATCGTCCAATACTCGACTCGTCCCTGCTTACTTAACGTTTACCGTTGGTTCGTATAATTCTCAACCAGATATATGTATATATTAAAGTCGAGTAAAAAGATGGGATAATTTTTAATCCAGCAAACTTTCCCGCTCGATTTCCAGGGATCCTAAAGATCGACGATCATCTCTTTCGACCGACTACGCGAGCTGTGTCCGAGCCGCACACAAACTGGCAGAGGAGAGAGACGAAGGTTCGGCCAATTGGCAAACGAAACTGTAGGGAAGTAACTTTTCACGCGTGCGTCGTACGGTTCCTTGGACTCGGGATAGTAACGGTTTAGAGTTTATCAGACGAATCGGACTCGTGATCCGAACGTGACTTCCTCGCCATTTTGGAGATTTACAATTTTGCATTACGCGGATGAGAGGGTGGCCACGTAACCACGTATTTCCTAGTCCTTGCACGAATAATAATGTAACACTCGCATCGAAACTCGAAGGATTTGGAATTTTCGTCTACTTCTCGCGAGAACGTCAGACCTTCGCAAGTATACCGCTCTACGGTCGGATCAGGTTCAAAACGAATTTTGTAAAAAGGAAAGACTCGAATATCACGGTGACGGTAAATAAGAAAAATTCTGGACGCAGGTTTCAAAGTGAACCGAAAGATACATTGTGACGCATGTGGTATTATATTTAGCGTACTAATACAGATTTACCTGTACTTTGTCGCACCCTCACCCAAGAATATCGCTAGAATAGTTATGTAACGGGATGAGTCAAGAACCATGACAATATACTCCTAACATACGAAAAAGCCAGACTTAATCCAGTTCCTTTATTTAGATAGTTTATTTCGTCTTGTAGATAACACTTGGTTCCGCGCGAAATGTTCCATTCCAGCCACGTAACTAGAAACAGACGCCCGCGTCGCGGCGCGCCGCGGCGTCCCGTATATGGCCAGCAGAGTACAGACCGGCTGGTTCAGACGCGCGACATTTATTTCGCTAACAAATAACTCTCGTTACGAGCATCGTCGAGAGACGAATTGTACATTTACACGTGCTGCTCGTCTCGCACGTCGGCGAGTATAAAATTAATTTCAATTAAGGGACGAACTTTGTAAAGTGAAATTTAATTTAAAGAGGATACTTTTAAGAACTCTGTCGTATATATCGCTGCTGCTCATAACGCTAGTCGAGAGGGTCCACAAAATGTTATAAATTTGTGCGATGCACACCGAAGCTTTGTTGGAAATTCGTCGACTTCGCAGCAAGTTAAAGATCTCAAGGTTTCCGGGTCGAGAGCTGCGTGCGGGGTTATTTTTAAATGTTTTGTAAGTCGTGTTCGGGCTTCGACGCTACCGAAGGTCGGTTATTGACCACCGTTGTCGATCTTTCAATTCTTCTTCATGGTTTTCAAATTCCGACCCACAAGAGGCCTTTGCATAATTGATATCAACCTTATCATGGTATTGTTATTGATGATTCTCGAACAACGCTTTTTTCGGTTTGTAATAATTCGAATCTGCTCAAAACTTAATTATCCCGTTCCGACTGCAAAAATGTATGCTTAACCCGAGGCGCCTAATTAACAAGTACTCCGATTAAGTCTTAATTAAAAATCAGTCGGTAACCCGAGTATCCGTTGAAATTAAACATCTCGCTAATTGTCTTTAAATAGAAAGAAGCGCCACGAGGACGATTTACTTCCGCAAACAAAACCCGTCCGCGCTCGCTGAGAAACACTGTGCACGCAATTAAATGAATTCTCCGCAATTCCATCGGCGAAACGCGATACGGGAACCAATACAAAGAAATTTACCAATTCCCGGAGTTTCGCGCCTGTGGATGCGATTAATTCCCGCAAAATCGTTAAGGACCCACTAATTAATAAAACGAATTGCCCCGAATCACCGCAGGAGACTCGCACGTTTACCCAGATTTATCGCAGAAACGTTTAAGCCAGAGAATTACGATGTTCTCGGCGAGGTTGGTCTTAACGCGTGTCGACGGTGAATAGCCCTGGATTTACACGATCGTACGATCGTCGTGCGAGTACATAATCGAACCAACAGCTTCGAGTCTACTGATCTATGTAGGACAGCGATTGAAAATTGTGGTGTTTCAGGATCCACAAAATAGTGTAAATCAACATTGATAAACTTCCCATTAATTGAAATTTTTTGCTCGTGATTCAACAAAAACTACGTTTTTCTGTCTGTTTGAGGGAAACTATCCGATTTACGAAAATTAAGAATTAGACGAATTCATCAGCGGTCGTCGAATCCGGTTTACGAACATGAATACCGTCGTTCCACCTTTGCAATTCGTTTCCTTTTCCCCTTTTGGTTATAAATCCGACGATAATCTCCGAGCAGTGTTCCACAGGCGTTTCACTTTTTTACGCTGCTCTGCTCGTATTGTCTGTACTAACAGACTTAACGGCCTCTTAAAAAATAGTGTCAAGAGGTCTTCATTCTCTCGCTTTACGGCCGAGATATTCCTTCTGCGGTAAGAAGATTCTTCTATTAAGATTCGCCGCTGTATTTGAAAATATTTGTCGTCAAGCCACTCCGAGTCTCGCGATTTGCTACTTTTACATACGAAGGAGATACCTTCCAACTTTATTTTCACTCGTTTCTCTCTTGGATAATCATTTATCACCGTACTGCGTGTACATCATCGAATCGAGTTCGTAAATCGATACTTTTGCCCATTAATTGTCACGTTTTCGCAACAACACGTATCGCGAATTCGAACGACTGCGTTCAATCGTTATCGGTTCACGAAATATCCGTAAAATGATACAATATATGTAGACGATAAACGCGATAAAAGTAATTCAACTGTATTTGGTCTTGTCGAGTATCGCTTAATGTACCATTTTCGACATTTAATTCTGATCCACTTCGATAGAAACGCAACGATAACGAGCAATTCAAATTCAAAATAATTTACGAGGATGGTCCTTATTCGTTGCAGCGACGTATTTTCAGTTTATTTCAAAAATCAAAAAATATCTAACGCTTTCCGTCGCGTACTCGAATTTCACTCCCATGTTTCTAGTCGCATATTCTCCTCGCATTTCAGCTTGCCTATCGAATACCGCGGGCTGATACGAGTAAATAAACTGGTAAATTTATGATAGTAAATTTCCTCTTTCGCTGGTAAACATATCTATAAATTATCGGAGATCTCCCTCCAAAATGATAGGTGTTCGCGAAGCTCTCTCGAAACAAATATTGATTGACTCTCGTAAAAGTTTGACCCTCCTTGGGTCGCAGAGCTTATGATTTATACGTCGCGTCGTTCCGTGTTTATTGGCAATCGTCATTTGTATCGACATCGGGCTGGAAGGAAGCGTACTAAAGATTTAATGCAATAATAATGGGTTGAACATCGGTAAGAGGGAAATTGAAATTTCTTGAAGAATTCCACGTGTCCTTGACTATAATTCGACACAGAACACGGGGGAATCGCGAGAGTGGATATCGAAACGCATGGAAAACCGTAATGATGCATTTTTCTATGCATTTACTGTGCCGACTACACGAATATCGTAGGGAAAAATTTCACGAAGAATGTCATAGCGGTTACGATAGTCTACGCGCACAATATGCGAACTACTTTCTCCACGATGCTGCGTATGAAAAGAATTTAATTCGTACAAAAATATATTACCTGCTCGCGATAAATGTATGTTTTTATGTTATCCTTGTTTAGCCAACTCGATACTTTCGGTTTTCCAAGCGCCGAATTCTATTAAAAGTTAAGTCTTCCTTCGACGAGTTCTTAAAAATTTAACGTCGTAAACTGTACAAGTCTTGAAGGAAACTTCTTTAAGGAAGTTCGATCTACCGTTAAACGGGTACTTTCATCCTGTGACAGGGTATCGTCGATAATATCCATATGGCTTCTAAACGAATAATTTAACCGCGTGTACAGATGCATTACTGGAAGTAATAATACTTGTCTCTCGTTACTCACCGCTCGATAATCCTGCAAGTTTTCATTTGGATCGAGCGATTCGCGAATATCTCTCGTTAGTATAACTTTGTTAGAAACACGGCGGGAGATTAATAATATTGTAATGAACCGATGACCGAGGCACGGTGTGTGTAAACACGTATTCGGATGTGTAATGGTCGTTACATATACATGTGTACATACGCACGCATTGTGCGTACCGTTTACTATATCAACAAGCGGTGTAACAAGGACATATACGTACATACGTACCTACGCTATGAAACAACAATTCGAGGTATATAATGCGCGAAGAACGCGATACAATCGAAGGGTACTTTGTCTTGTATTTATCTCAATCGGCGAGCGATTACACCGTTTATCGAAAAGAGTACAAACGTATTCTTCGTCTTTAGACTAAGATGTCCTAATAAACGTTCGTTGGCAAACCGTCCCTTTTCGACACGCTACCACTTTAAGTTATTGCGCCGCTTCCGGTTGATTTCTAATTGTATCGCATACATTGTCCACGCGCCGCTACAATTCACGAAGAATTCGAGCAGTGAGACGATCAGGCGAGCTTGTTGATACGGTTTCTTGGCATTCGTTCCAATAGTTTGTATGTCTGCTTCGAAATTGCTAAACTTAGGTCAGCTATAACATAAAGTGCCTGTGTCTTAAGAAAATAGAAGGTTTGCGAAGTCTCGTTTCCGCGAACACTGCGTAGATAGAAGCAACGACTAGGTCCTAGCGACTAAGCATGGTATTTTAAAGTTAAAGCAAAATAAAAACGGCAAGCAATCGAATCTCAAGTTCGAGAGAGACTGACGCGCGTTTCTTGTATGCACAGGCGTCGTATGCCAGCACACTACTCCACGTGTATAAGTGTATAACGTGTCACATAAATACGTACGTATGTATCTACGCACGCGGATTCAAATACCGGTGATGCATGCGCGACGCCGACGCCGACGTCACGCCAACAACAGCGCGAACCGTAAGTGTCAAACTCTTCCCCGAGATATAAATACGCGATGGAGCCGATTGGCCGATTCGCGTGAAATCTCGATCGGTGTAGAGCGTAAAGATAAGATGGAAACTCACCTCGAACGAGATCCTGGTCAGAAGAACCAACACCTCGACCGGCAGGAACAGCTCGGAGCCTCTCGGCGCGCTTCTCCCGAAGAGACGAACGTGCACGCGTCAACAACGGGCAATTGACGCCTCGCGATATCCAGGTCGCGCGTCGAGGGTCGATCGATCGAAATCGGGGATAAACAGAGATCCCTCCCTCGTCCGTCGGAGAGGCAATCGAGCAGAGCGACCGGCACGCGACCAAACAACAAACCGTGTCCCGTTTCGTATATCCAGCGGTCAGCTTCCGGTTCCAACTTGACGGCTGCGTACCGATGTCATCGATCCACCCGTAAATCTCGCTCGATTTCGTTCGATCTCTGTCTCTGCGCGAGGATAGCCCGCGTATACGTACGTGCACGTATATACGCTTCTGTATACAATTATATACGTATATATAAACGTATAAATAAACGTGCGTATGCGCGTATATAGAGCGACGGGGTGTGTATGATACGGCGTAACCGAAAAGTACCGAGTACAAGGCAACTGATACGTTTCTCTCACCGAACGATTCCCTGAAATTCACCTAGCCACGTTTCTTTCACGAACAAGCTTTCACACACTCGCGCCCACGTACACTACCAGCACGACGACGACGGCGACGACGACGACAGCGAGCGACGACGACGCGACGACGACGGCGGCGGTACCGAATAACAACAACAACAACAACGACAACAACAATGACGACGACGACGACGTTGACGAGCGCGAGGTCGGTGAGAGACTGGACGACGCGCGAGTCGCGACGGACGAGTCACCGTCCACGATGAGTCGAGTCGCTCTGACGAGAGAGGATCCTAGGGCCGACAGGCTATCCGAGCGGGGGTAGTGGCGCCGGGGCCTCGCGGTGGGGGTGAACGCGAGAGAGAACGATGTTAGGCGGCGGCACGTCGCCCGCGAGAGGGGCGGGGAGGACGGCGTCGGCGTCGCTTCTTCGCCGAGGGCGTGGTCCTGGTCGCTCTTCGGCCGCTTTCTTAGCGAGTCTCGAAGCAGAGGTCGTACCCGAGACTACCGTGACCTCGAGCTTCACGTACCGATGTTTTTCCTTTCCATCGTAAACACTTATTTGTGTTTGTCAATTTCTCCGAAGAACATCGTAGGCCGAGTTTTTTTCTTTAAATTGATCGTTACGACAGATGTTTGTTTACGTCGTAATTTCCAAGGAGTTTCAACTCGATAGACATTGCTCGAGGCAAGTCGACTCCGTTTCTCAAATACTATTTCCTCGCGATTGTTGTAGAACCGTACATCGAACAATATCATTCTTCGCCCCTTCGAAAGCACGCTATTTTTAAGCTTCTGAAACGGAACTTGTTTCGCGGTCGGGCCGACTTTGAAAGGGAAGCGGTAATCGCGTTACATCGAGGTCTCGAGATAGAGAAGAAATACCGATGATACTCAAAGGTTCTCGTCTGTCGGAATTATTACCACTTCCCTTCGGAAAATCCCTACAGATAGAAATCGAGTGGTATTACTCGCGTTTCGGTTTACAGTGTCGCTACACGGAATTCTTGTGCGAAACACTTGAAAAACTCGATTGCAATTGCTTTCGAGCTTGAACTTGGTTTATTTAAATACATAACTGTCGCTTCAGTTATCGCACTGAATCCCGATACGTCGTAATACAATTATTTCCATTCTTAACATTACTTTGTCACGACTCCGTACATTACATTCGCATTAGTCTTGTCTTTGGTCCGCATTTGTTGGTGCCTACTGGCCTCCTCTAGCTCGGGTACCTCGGGGTTGCAAAGCCCGTACTGTAGCCACACAACCGACCATAGCGACAGCCCCTGAGGGTGCAATCGTTTTCAAAAGAAAATTTGCTTCCACGTTTCCGTTTAGCACTCCTATTGAAAACTTTGTGATTCGATCCTGACCATTTTAATTTGCACGTTGCATTATTAATATTATTTTTAATAACGATAAGTACAAACGCCCAACGGTCGCGTGAAGATTCACTCCGAGAATTGAAATAGTCGACACATCAATTTGCCACTTAACTTGATTTGCGTATCGACAAACAGTTGCACGGCGCGGCGTGCAACGCTGTGCAGTAGCTAACCATCGGATTTCCCAGACGGCCTGAAACAACCTGTGCCAAATACAGTTTAACACCGTTTGCATTCCAATGAGTAAGAAGCTCTCGAAATATTCCACGTTTTTCACGAGTTGCGTTTCCTTTTACGAAACGGCATTTGAAAATTTCGCGTTCTGCGAAAAAATTGATCCGACATAAATAATTTCACGATGGAACGGTCGTTTAAACATTTTGTTTTCCATCGCAAACAGAGCAACCATTCGATGGATTTGATCATATAATACTTTATACCCTTGGAATTCGTGATAACTGCGTTGAACGCCGCGTACAAGTTACCAGTATCAAAAAATTTGTCCAGGTCGACGCAACCATTGGGACACGTTTAATCTCATCTCGATCCGAGCCCATTCGAGTACCATTTTCACAGGAGCAAAAGCCGGGACCTTTTCGAAGCTCGATGTGTCCCCCCTTTTATTTGAAAATGATACATAAAAGAGTACGTTGTTTGAGTCCAATAACTTGAAATGGAGGGCAATAAAATTTGTGTCACAGAGGAAGCAGCGTCATCCAAGGGAAAAATAAAATTGACGAAATAGTGTAGAAAGAAGGGCGCGACAGGTCTCCGAAAACCCAGACAGACCTGACCCAATTGGACGAGTTGGGGCGCGAGGAACGTCGCAATAAAACGGTTAGGTGACATGCCTGACGGTCCACGTCGGGCAAGGTTAAACGACGACCCTCGAACTTATAAATAACCGCGAAACATTCCCTCTCGGAGCAACGCGCTAGCTCCTACACAGACCATCTCCTTCGAACGATCGACGTTGCTCAGATCTAATTGGAAAACGTTAATTGGGGTCAGCCGGTTCCCACTTGATCCGTAGTTTTCCAGGCTTTCGCCTAATCGAGTACACCGAGTCGAGAACAACCCTAGCGCGAGCATACGATCTGTGCAACGGAGAGAGGCTGATTCTCCGAGCAGGTCCTCTCCAAGATAGAAAGAAGCATCGCCTACCTTTTAGATATCGCGACAATACGTGAAATGAATTTCAAACACTTTGAATACGTGGAATGCTTATTATTACGTTTTAATCGACGTTAATATTCCACTAGCTTTCGTTTCGAAAATTCTATGTAGCCTATCGTGTATTTCTCTCTCATCGACGATAAGCGCTGCTTCTGATTCTCGAGGACGTAATTAAATTTCACGACGCTTGGTACGTGTAAATTTAATTAGCACCTCGCTAAGCCTTATTAAATTCGACATGCGGCTAAACTCTCGGCTCGACTAATCTAAAGTCATTGAAACGAAATAATGATCTGCGCCACTCTGTCGAGGCCAATTACAACGGCTCTATCGGCGCGATCTTGTAATTAAATTTTATTTCAGTTTCTCCCGTACACTTCTTGTATTTACTTTTCAGAAAGAAAACTAATCAATCTGAATATTTACTTCGAGTTTCTTTCGTAAGTTTCATTCCTGAAGAGAGACTATCGTTAAGAACGAAACACAAATAACGATGTAACGATAATAATCGATTAGTTAAATAAAAATAACATTAATAAAATGAAACGTCTTTCTATCTTCTACGATAACAGTTTGCACCGGGAAAGGACGATTGTAGGACGACCATAGGACATTCGAAAACACCGTCGTTCGTGTTACAAATGATTATATTTCACTTTATGTTACAAAAAGAATTTCTAATGCGGATAATGTCCCGTCAGTTGAATAACGTTTAACACCAGGCACCTACGGATGTGACCTGAAATCAACACGCCGGCGCCGTTTACACGTTCGCTTTCTCTTCCCATTGTAAATAAGTGTCGCTGAACATCTACTTACTTAATATCTACTATCGATAATCTACTTAACACGACTGACGCTCTCGTCTGATTCAGTAGGTATCTCGATAAACGTGCAAAGAACTTGCATGTCCGCTACGGTTGGTTTTCTATTTCATCGGTCGCTACGGTACAACTGTTTTACGAGTAGTTCAATTACGCTCGCCTACGAAGAAAATATACGTGGTTGCACGGAAATATAAATTGTCGTACTCGACTCGCCATACGTTTGAAAATTGATCGTGGCGTAATACTAATGTGCATTTACAGTATTTACAATGATTTTGGGTCCTCGAGGCTCAAGTACATTTCCTGGCTGAAAACAGCGAAATCTTCGAAACACCGTTCAACGAAGAAGACGAGACATATCGTTAACTCTTTGCCAGGGAATCTACCGAAGGTCTCGATGTCGTATTACTGACCGAACGAACGGATGAAATCTATAGAGCTACACCAATCTCGGTTTCAATAAACTGAGACTGAAATTTTAGAATGAAATTAGCATAGCGCAAAAATGGATGTTGACATTTATGGCTTCGAGGTAACAGTCTTCGACATTGAAAGACGTTCGCGATGAGATGGCGAAAGATGGAATATTGAGAACAATAGTCGCTATAAAGGGAAGCGTAATGAAGGGAACCGATCAAGTGTTGGGATATCTTTAATTTTCCGACTAAATGCAACATGGACCCTGTTAAAGTGCTAATCACGCGCAAACGTCATCGTCAAACGTCGGACGTTTCGCGCGACACATGTATCTCGGAGCGCACCATCGCACCGGTTAATTTTCCACGGTCAATTAATAATTCCAGCACAAGTGACGCAGTCGGTTAAATCGCTTATCCTACGCCATTACAGCTAGTCTTACTCGACACTCGAGCGTTTTTTACTCCTAACGTTCATGTAATACGTTCTAAGTTAAACGCACACCACTGCCAGAAACTCGATTAAAATTGGGACGCAATCATAGCTTTTACGGAAGCCTTGAGCAAATCTACCTGCCACAGTGTTCTCGATACTATTCTATGTCTATGGTATCCTCTGGTAGGTAGACTCCGAAGTTTTATTTCTTAATAATCCTTTTACTCGACTTTTGTTTTCTCTTCCTTTTGTATCGAATGGTTTCGATCGTACAAAATAGAACAAAATGATGATACGGTATGCCCAACCAACGTTATTCGGTGGATAATTTATTAATATTTTGTAAATCTACCTTTCTCCTGCAAAACTTTAACCAAACGTTTTGGTATCGACTCGTACAGTTTTTTTTAATAAATTTATGCGGACTACCATTTTGTCCCACGCTGTACCATTCTCGCGAATGTAAAAATATAACGGTACTTTTTTTCGATACGACGTTAAACAATACCGATCGCTTAGATAACTTTTCTCTTAACCGTATAAGCTCGATGAAGAATAGAGAGAAGGAAATGTGCAGCCTATTATTTTCTATCGGGCACAAGTTCGCGGCAAGCCGAATCGGTAAGTTATTTCTTTACCTTTCTAATGCTTCTAAATCTTATAATTGTTTAATGTTGGTGTTATTGTCAACTACGAAATATCTTATTATATTATATTATCGAATCGTGTAAATAATTTCCTCTTTCGATGATATTTATCTCGATTCTATCTAACGAGTGCTTCGAAACATTGAAACAATTTTTTTCAGCCGCAAACATTGTACACCATCTAAAGAAGCAAACAAGAAAGACTTATGGACGATAGGAGTTACAAGATCCAATTATCTTCTCCTTTGAAGTAACAATACGACCGATTTTTTTTCTCTCGAATAATACCATTTGTAAAAGAAAGGACAGATTCCACGGATTTTCTTTTCCGAGTCAATTTCAACGGAGTAACGTCTAAGAAGAGTGTCGACGATACATATTGTATAACACGAAGGAACTTTGCGAAGGACGTCACGTGTGCGAAGGATAGCACGATCCCTCGAAAGGACAGAATATCTTTGGCAGAAGTCATTCACAGCTTTGCGCTTTGGCGACTGAATTTCGTTCGTTTCATCTCGAGTTTAATTCGTAAAAATAATTGGAAAGAAAGATCGAAAACCCAATTATCTTCCGATATGGCATTGTACATATATTAAAAACGAAAAATTCGCGTTTACGTTGAAAACGAACGGTTTCAAGTCGCTGTGAACAGCGCGGACGGCAAAGGCAAAAGGTTGAGGACGAATTTCTTTACATCAAGGACGAAGTCAGAAGAGGAATACAACTAATGGCATCGAAGAGAGTAATCGAGAAACTAAAGAATTTCTTCATCTGTTCGTTCCTGGCAGTGGCGCGAGAGTTAGGGAAGGGACGGTGGTTTGAGACTGGCTCGGTTTATGGACACAAATTACAACCACCTGTGTCTATCGCTTTCAATCTAACCAAATAAACGTTTCAAGTACGGAAAAATCGAAATATTAGCAGAACTTTTCTTTCTTAACGTTCATCTTGGATACTCGACAGATTCCAATAGTAGCGAAACGTAGGAAATGAAGGATAAAACAAACATTTAATCTCCAACTTTTATTCCGATCATTTTCAACTAATATTGTATTAAAACTGAAATAAGGGAGAAGAAATCGTAAACGACCATTTCCGCTTCTGATTAGAATCATAGACACAGGTAATAGAATAACTATATGGTATAAATATAATAATAGCGACAACTAACCAATCAATTGACAGTTAATGAACGATCGATAAATTCTCTTTAGGTACTCATTTGGATTCCGCGATGAAGCCGACAGCAATATCGCAATAATCAATATACAATTGTAATATTGTTGACGATAATAATAAAGATAATAATACCAATAGTACTAATAACAAATTTGATTAAAGACGGTTCACGATAATCGTACATGGTTACATACAGCTGCAGGATACGCTTCGTATAAAAATTTCACCATAATTCAATCAAATAAATACTATTTTAATAGAAGCGTAAGTTCGCCAAACCTAAAATCTATATAATAAATGTTAATATTCCTTTAAACATTTGAATACAACAAATGTACAAATCCAAAATGAGTTGAGTTATTTAACAAAATAAAACAAAGCTGTAAAATATATCCTATCTACAAAAACGTATTATGCGAAACTGCATTCAAATATCCTGCATAACGTACCAAGCACATCATGCTTGAATTTTTAAGAAAATACACACACGCGCACTAGCACTCACTTCAGTAATCAAAATTCCAATTGATTAATAAGTATTAATGGATTTTCCAGACATTAGACGCGCATTAAATTTTTTTTCCTGTAATCCTTGTGTATCGGTACAATTGAACGTCGCACTACTGTTTTATGCTCTCTAATTTTCTTTTCGTTTACTCATCTTTAAAACATTCTGCCCTAACAGAACAAAATGAGAAAGAACTATACGCAGAGAGCAACAGTGAAATTAGTTTTATGCTAATAACAAATGTACAAATCAACAAACGTGTTGTATTTAAAGGACAGAGAGTGAATGTAGCGTGTATATTCACGAATGATATACAAATATACAGCTAATTCTGACTGCAATCCATAATTAATCCTGCGCTTGTTTCACATATAGCTGCACCAAATCTTACAAAAGGAGATCGATTAATATTATGCATTGGTCGATATCAAAACCGTAGCTGCTGGAGTAATCAAACGAATAGTTGAAATAAATATAAATAGATATATAAATTAATAACAACTAAAAATATAATAAATTTATGTTGAATACACGATTAGAATAATAAGAAGCTGCCAAAAGATCAATAAAATTGAATTAAAGCCTATTTAGGCCAAGTTCCATGATAAGACTATACAAAATTCTACCTCCCAGAAATAATTAAATTATAAAATACTATGTTATACTAACCTGCTAAAAGAGTAACAATGCCATATAGCAGAAACGTTGAAGAAATCACTTAAACGAAAAGTAAAAGGAATAGATGTAGACAGTGAAACATTATCGCAATTGAATTATGTTTATCTGAAAATCTACTCGAAAAATGGGTCCCTAATTCTGTTACTCTCCTACTCTGTACTCGTCAACTCTACACGTCTACGATGTCCCATTCTACTTTGATTATAAACGCTACTGCCGAGCACAATGATATTGTCTCTATGGTATGTAATGTAAAATTCTTTTTTTTTCTTGTTCGTCCATCTAAAAACAGTACATATTCATTTTATCATGCATTCCCATGAATACGAAAAATTTGCATCGATCTTATATAATTATTATAACCATTCGATTCAACCATGCAGAATGTTCTCTATGCGGTTACAACGATACTTAGCATCGTATTGGAACATGTAAATCTCACTACAAAGAAATATGACCTCTAAACTGTAGAAATAAACACATACACAGTTAACATATCTTCATTAAAAAGAAAGTGTAATCGATTAAAAATCAATTCATTGAATATCGATGAGCGTATTATTCACAAGAATTATTCGAGTAATCCATCTGTGAATATATCTTTGAGCACAGAACGTTTCGTTTTGATTCCGTGCCAATCGCTCGAAACAAAAATCTTACAACGAAAACGCATTTTATGCTTGTCTGGCATCTTTACTAATAACATTGGTAACAGAAAGCAGAGCTTCCTAAAAACCTCTACGATATGGAGCAACATCGATGCAAGAAAATGAACATTTCAAATCTTTCAAAACATTTTGCCCTGCATCAGTCAATGGAATAAAAAACTTCGCTTTCCAAAGAAGATCACGTCTGTCTTTTAGCTTACTACGAAACTGTTGTTATCTGTTCAAGTTTTGTAAAAATATGATCGTGACATAGTACAAGAACAGTCGTGTACACTTTCTATTCTATACAACGAAATACCTGGCGAAATATTTCAAACAAATATATGTAACGTTAAATTGTTTTTCGGGGAATACCCTTAAAAGCTTTTGGTACTCATATAATTTGACGATGAGCAGTAAAAAATTTAAAAGTTCAAAATCTTTGGTTTTCTCAAAATATCTTGCTCCACATCTTTATCATTTTCTAGAAGAAATCTCTGCCTAGATGAGGACGGTTCGTCTGTTGTGACAATCGCACTCTACCTCGTCCATTCGCACTGGCGGTATGTCTTCGAGTATTTCGTATCTCTCGATCAACCTCTAATTCTTCCAACTTCATTGTCAGACCAAGCTTCTGCTGCACTGCAAGCCGTAGGAGTTGATTCAACGTTTTCCTATCATCTTCCGCCGCCGCAAGCTGACGCTGGAGTTCATCAACCTGAGTTACGTATTCTTCGCAGCGTGCGGCAAACATTGCACGCAAACCTGAGGAGTGGGGTTAGCAAGTATTAACACCAGATACGAATAAACATGTAATATGAAAATTCGAGATACCTATTCGTTAAGTATAAATGAAAAACTAACAATTTACATGAAAAATCCATTTATAAATTAGTAGGTACCTTCGATGAATGCTTTTAATTTTGCGTTAGAATTTTATATACTTTAAGGGAATGTATTACTGGTAGTACATTGATTAGTGACAAAACAATATCGTTGATAGCAAACTCCTAATGCAACCGAAAAATCAATTGTAGCGCAACCCGTTAAAAGCAGTAAAATATACATGAATGCTGATAATAATTGTTAGTTTTACATTAGTATATTAGTGTAACGATGTTAGTAAAACAAAAATAGAAAAAAGAAAATAAATTAACTACATCTCATCAAATTGGTAGAAACTAATTATATCAAATAATAAGTTTAAAAAATATGTATAAACGGTGGCTCGAATATTTCAAGTATAAAGATATAACTTACTCGAGAATGTTGCAGCATTTTCTTTTAGCATCCTTAGCTCATGTCTTAGTTTCAACATGGTTTCGTTAACAATACTCTTTTCGTTTTCATATTTGCTCTTCAAATTTGTAAGTGCCACTTCTGCCGTGTTCTTATTCGACTTCAGCACTGTTCTCAAAGTTGCAATTTGTTCGCGTTTCGCTGATAATAAAGCCTTCAACCTAATCACTTGTTCCTGCAAGTCGGCTACTTCCGCCTTGTTCTCATTTACGGATCCTATAATTTGCAATGAGAATGAACGTGGAATATGTCATAAAGAAACGAAATAAGCAAAAACAAATTTTATCACAAATTGTTAAACTTACCCTCGCAAACGTTGCAAACGTTCGATTGTATCCCCTTGACTTTCGAAAGTTCGATTGTATGTTCTACAGCACTTCTCAAATGTTTTATTTGATCCATCGCCGTTTCTATATGCTTCGCAATTTCTTTTGCTTTACTCAAACTTTCTAAATCTTTAATCTGAATATCAGTTTTAAACGAAGTCCTACACCATTCTATTTTTCCGTTTTCTTCTTCCTTCTCAGGAACAATCTTTTCATGGTCGAGAACTACACGCGAAGGAATTTCTCCGTTAACCGTACAAACGTGATGATAAAGTTGAGCAAGCTCATCAGAAATATTCTGTAAGTCGTTCTGTGCAGAGTCGAGGAAACCACCAGCTTCCATTGCGAGTTTTGAAAGAGTAGCAATATCGGATTCGAGTTGTACACTTCTTTGTTCTGTATCTAGAAGCTGAAATGTAATAAATAATTTTTATCCTCGTGTCCATCTCATTTGTTATAAAGTTACTATGTTTGTCATTTATTGCATATTCATTGGAAGTTTGCATTTATCAGCATCAAAACTTTCATTTTAGAAACAGATTTCATATTTTAGGAAAACAATGCTTCACAGCTGAAGTAACTTTGCAAGACTGTACAGAATAATATACATATAAAATATCTGTTTGAACGTCGTGCAAACAGGCTCCGCGAGTCTGACTCATGCTACGTTAGATGCAAGTGAAACGAGTAGAAGGATAGTATCCACTGAGTTTTTGTTCCTAAGCACATTCTATTTTAAAGCCGCAGTGCATAGCGATCGAGATCCGTACATTTGTTTGAGCACTTGATAACATTCGTATAGACGACGATGTATCAACCCATTTGTGAAAACAATATGTTGGTACACGCGTAAGTCATAAATATTTTCACAAAGGAGTTTACGATTTAAGAAACGATAGTATGTTCGTCAGTAGCTGTAGCAATATGTATAGTTAAGAATTTGAAAATATCAAAAGCAATACAAGATGGGTTGTTAGGACACTAAAAAGCAATCTGTACGAATCATTAAAGGAGCCAAAAGACAAATTGTTATTAAATAATTGGTAAATACGTCAAAGGGACCACACGTTCCAACCTTTTCTCGAAGGCTCTTCTCTGACTCAGGGATCTGAAACGCCATAATTTCTATTCAAAGTCTAAATTTCGAATATTAATCGTTATTATGCCAGAGTCACAGTTTATTATATTCTCGATATCTCCACGTATTAAGCGATTGTCAGTGGAAACTTACTAAATTAAAGACTTACATTTTTGTTCTTCGTCATATTTGCCGCAATAATGCTGTTTATAAATTTATGAAATGTAAAGTTTTATATAAAAATAAACAAATATTTACATACCTTATTTCTAAGATTTGTTAATTCTGTTCGCAATTGTTGCGTCGAGTCGGATATGGTTAAACCATTTTCTAATTCGGCTAAATCCTTTTGAAGTTGATTCACTTCACGCGCTGACATACTACTCCATTGACGATATTGCATGATGGCCTAGAATAAAACATAAATGTAAATTTATGTATTGTACATATCTCTTCCATTAGAAATATTGTTTATAACATACTTGATTTAACTTATCCAATGTTGTTTCATCTGTTTGTTTTTCAGGCAACTTGGAGTGAAGGTGGTGTAACGATTGTACGTGAGCTGCTAATTGCACTATGCGCGCAACAAAAGATTGTAATTCATTCTGACTTTTCTCAACGGCATATTGCGATTCCCGTAAATTTTGTGTAAGATGAGTCTTCTCAGATTCTGCAAGCTCTAACTGTTTTTCTAATTTCTTCAGTTCGTTTAAGTGGATTTCAGAGAACAAATCAACCTGTTTGTCAGTGGCGGAAGTACCCGGTTCTTGAGTTTTTAAATCTGCTTCGATTCTACGTAATGCGGGAGAATCATCTTCCCCGTCGCTGCATATCGTTTGGTCTTCCGTAATTCCTCTAATCGAAAGTGCAAGATTACTAAGATTATAAATCGACTCGCTATTAATTCTTTGATCTAATTCCTTTTTAAGTGCATATTTTGCTTCGCGTTCAGCTTGTAAAGATTCGAGTGCTTCTTCCATTTGCTTCTCTGCAATCTTTTTTAAATTTGTTAATTCTTCAACTTGACTATTTAGAAGTTCCACTTCTTCGTTTAGTCTTCTTATTTCATGTTTGGCACCTTCAAATTCCACTTGACTGGATCGTAAACCAGATACCTGTTTTTGCAACGAAATGTTTTCATCTTCCAATTCTGAATAATCTTGAAGAAGTCTGGCTTCCCGAAATCTACATTCACGTAACATAGTACGTAAAGATTTTCTGTCAGTTTCTGCTTGTTGATGATCTTTCCCAACTTCTTCTCTTTCCTGGAGCGCATGATCACGCTCTGCTTGCACACGTTCCAGTTCGTGACGTAACTAAATAAGACATTATCAAATGAGGATACACATACGCTAAAAAATTATCATTTTCTCATGTTTCACTAAAAATAAAACACATACTTGCTTAGTTTCATTTTCTAATTCGATAATTTCCGTTTGAAGAGATGTTTCCCGTGCTGCACTCTCATGAAGGAGACTCTCCTCTTGCTCTATACCACTTTTTGTTGTCAGTTTTGTAGTTGTCTGAAACTTTGCTAAAGCCTATTGAAAAAAAAAAAACTGTTTTACATATTCTTCCTTACTTTATGTTAACGAATACTTTGTTGACTTTACATGTTCTATTATGTTATCGGAGCACAATGTAATTATGGTAATAAATACATACCTGTTCGTGATAAGAATATTTCGTGACTCTTAACACTTCAAAGTAAAATCAACATTTGAGAAGAAACTTCTCGGAAGCTGATAATGAAAAAATTCACAAGCATCGAAATATGTAAAGTAAATCGAACTAACCTCCTGTGTGATTTCCAGTTCATGTTTCGTATTTTCGTACAGGGCCTCGAGATCGTTGCATCTTTGTTGTAAAGCGGACTTTTCCTCAAGCAAAGCAAGACCATATTTAGCGGATTGTACCTTTTCCGTAGAAGCTAAATCTAATTCTCGTGAAAGTCTCTCGATCTCGATACGGAGGTCTTCTATCGTAACACTGTCCGTCGTGGCCATTGCTGTCCAATATCACTTCACTCCTTTCCCCGTCGAATGTTTCCTCGTCGTTACCGCAAATATATCGGAACATCGGCAACCGTAATATGTTTTGAATGCAAAGACATCATACGAAAATTCGTAACGCGATTTTCTCAGCGTTTCCACTTGCCAAAGCCTTACATTTTTCGAGAATTCACGACCGTTTGACAGACGTGAAATAAAGCTGAGAGTGCACGACTGGCACGAACGAGTAAAATCAGACACGACGAACCGGATGGATACATCATACATCATACATCTTTCACATATTCCGTGTTCCTAGTTTCGTTCCACAATTCCACCGTTCCGTTCTCATACGAATACAGACAGGACTGAAACTTTTATACGTAAACTTCCTAAAAATAGAAAACATGCTTATTTTCGCTCTCTGAAAATTATTATTTATAATATCTAACACAAATTAATCATCCAAAAATCCAATAAATATTGTTAGTTCGTTTAGGTGGTTCAAATTTTTGTCACTAAAACCGATAACCATCTAGCGGTGAATAGATCGAACCAATCTTAAACTTACAGCTGGCGCCATCAATAGTAAAAGTAAAACGCCTAAATTTAAATTTATAGCGACATAGTTTTCAGTCTTAGAGGTAATAAAAAAAAAAACACAAACAGTACACACATAAATTTATTTAACATATAAAAGTAAAAAAATATTTGTAGATCATTAGTAGTTCACTATATTGCTCTTTTCTCCTTTAAGAACTGTTGGTACATTTAGTCTTCGCTATCTAAAATAATTAATTTTTATGCTAAATCTTTATTCTTATGAATGAACATCTTATCACTGATGAAATTTACCTGAATAAGCACTTTCAAATGTATTACGACTATAATTAAAGTATAGATTAGGATGATCGAAAGTACTATGTGTAATACAGTTGTGAGTGATCTCAAAGTATTTCTTACATGCTTCAAGATAATATCCTCCTCGTGAGAGTTGTATTACTGATTCTCTATCTGCAATGTTTAAAATTTCTTCGTATGTTCTCCCATAAGAAAAAACATTAACGTGTTTACCTGACGAAATTAATCCACTTTTGTGCAGTGTATTCTTAAGTACATCAGGTGACATACACTTGAATGGACAGCCATGCTTATCTCGAACCCCGATAGATGAATTCTGTATTTTAATACAGTGAAAAGGTTCGTAATTCGCTCGTTTTCCTTCTTGTCCATATAGATGCCGTACATTGTACCTATACTTTTTTCGAAAAGTATTTTCGTCGATTTTTTTCGTAAATTCATTTTTCATAAATTCTAATGCATCATTCAAACTCAGTCCTATTCCTTTAAGGAATAGGATATACTGAACTCTACCACCATTTGTAAGGTGATGATTTTCTTTCAATGCTTCATGAAGAACTCTCATGCACAATGGGTAAGATGTTGTTGACAACTAAAGAAAAAAAGTAGTAAATTAAAACAAGTATTGAATATTTAAAAAATTATTAAAAACTGAAACATACCTCATCTAGTTCACCAATAGATACTTGTCTGAGGTTATTACTCTCAAAGTTTCTAATACTAATACAACTTGAAAGTACACTAAAAATTTTCGATAATCTTTCATCACCATAAACATTTGCTACAACCTCTCGTGAATACTAAGATAATATATAAATTCTAGAAATATAATGTTTTTTTTAGAATTATCTAGTCCTTTATTATTATTCTATACTCACTGCAAATCCCTCATTTAATTTCTTTTTAAATTCTGGAATAATGAGCCAAGGCATTTTTGTTTCTGGTACATAAGCCATGCCATCCTTTAAAAATATTTTTCGTTTCTTGACTGCATTTATTACTCTAGTAAAATGTACTTTATAAACATTTATGTTGTCAGTATGTTCAGTGTCATAAGATATTTTTACATCTTCAATGATATTTTCTTTTTCTTCTTCCGAGATCTAGAAACAAAAGCTTGTTAACAAATAGGTATAGCATATATGTTTCATCAGGCATACAGGTTCTGTTATCAACATGTATAATTTTATGTTGATATCTTTATATAAGTATACTAACAGCATCGTATTGCAATCCATTAGTGCAAATAAATGCTTTTATGTTATCTTTATCCAACAAAGACAACCTCCACCTGAACAATTTTAACTCTTGTCTCAAGAACCATAATCTCTTTTCATGTTCAAAGGAGAATGCAGACCTTAATATTAAGTGTGATATGCAATCATTTCTTCTTAAATACTGTTCTGTCTCTCCCTCAGACTTAAAGTTATGCAGGCACACAAGTTTTTCAAAATTATGAAGCTCGTTATTTATCAATTGTTCAATCAATATAGCTGCATAATCTTTGGATGCTTTTATTTTATTTTGATTTGATATCTTCTCTACTAATTTCAAAACTACACAAGAAGATAAATAACATAGAAATAATCATCTTACTTTTAATATTGTAGACTATG
This sequence comes from Hylaeus volcanicus, assembly GCF_026283585.1. Lineage (NCBI taxonomy): Eukaryota > Metazoa > Arthropoda > Insecta > Hymenoptera > Colletidae > Hylaeus > Hylaeus volcanicus. Next base: position 1,117,163 of record NC_071978.1, read on the forward strand.
TTTTTTATTTTCTGCAACTTGTACTAAAATTTAACTATTGTATACAATACAACAACAAAATTAATTACCGTTTAGTCTATCAACACACCACTGCTGTAATTCTTGTAATTTAATCTCTCCAGATGGTAGTACAGAGTACATTTGTAAATTGTGTGGAAATACATGTTCGGAAACCTTGGGTGCAATCTCAATATTAAGATGACGTCTAATTGGTGTACGTGCCATATTTATTAAAAAGAAATCTAGAAGATATGCATTGTAAAAGAAGTATCTTTACATGAGAAATCGACGACCTGAGTTCATGTGAAATTTCAAGATGGATTTGTTGCTAAAGACCATTATATAGAAATTGTGCTTCCAATTACTTGAAGAATGGTTTATATTAATTTTCTAAGTTATAATATCATTTGTAATATATTTATAAATCAAAAAGTTTTGTACATTTTGCAATTTGAGGCTTCCTTACGCGATATAATCAGTTAAAGTTTCCTGTTGACTCTCGACACGTGCTATTTATATCTCACAAGGGGAGAATATATATATATATGTAGTTGATTACATAGTCACCGATTTTAAGGGGCTTCTAAATACGAAATCTCTATGTGCCTAACACTTTGTTCGACAAATCTTTATAAATTTGTTTTATACAGATTCCAACTTTTTTTTCATAAATCATTGCTTTGTAGATTGTTAATCCAAAAATTACAATATACAATATTATGCATACGAAGATAACCTCATAAAATTTGTATGATTTTCAGGCTTGACGAACGACCTTGGTTAAGTCCTTTACTTTTTCTTTCTGTTCTATAATTTTAAGTTTCATAAAAAATTATGAGATTTTGTCAGCTTTCATTTAAAAGAATGTATAGTGGCCACAATTGTTTGATATACATACACAGGTAAAGTCTAAGGGAAAACAATTTCTCTAAAATAGAAATATTTATCGAATAAAAACGTATTAAATAAATTCTTTTTTCATGATAACATTACATTTTATAGTAAAATTTGGATGTTACAGCATGTGAATCTGTAAACCATCGCAAAAGTTACGAACTGTTTGATTAAAAATAAATACCACATTATAGTATATGTACAAAAGGATTAACAACTAAAAGGGAAAGCATACATTTACATTTTATTAATAATCGACCTTCTTTTCCAACTGAAATATAAATAATACATATGAAGTATCTTATATCGTACACCTCCTTATTCGTAGATGCCAGTAATAGATAAGCATGTGGGGAACAGAAAAAAAACAAGACCTCGTTTTTGCCTCTCCGTACACATTCTATTTCAAAAATTCAGTTTAAAAACATAACTTCAAATACTCCGCAATCCTTTATTACTTTGTAGCTTATTTTTCCTCTTCATCCTCTTCATCTTCTTCCTTTAAGTATTAATAGATTAATATAAGTCGAGCTGTGATCGGTCATGCACCGATCGAATTAGTTCATACACTGTAACAGTCGTATTCTTTACAATATTCGTACGTAAGTCTTGTAGCAGAGACAAAAGCGCAGGTGCCCTATCGCACTCATTTTTTATGCTCATCTGAACCTCCGGTGCCACCAATGAACCCCATACCTAAATCGTATAATTCCAAGTATGTTTTTCCCTTCGATACCCTACATAGTAAGACATCGTTTTTGCACGATACATCATACATCCGTGTATATGTATGTTCAAACTGTACAACATATTAGTCAAAGAAACAAAGGAAAATGTTTACACGGATTCTCGAGCTTTTCTTCAAATTACACATCCAATGAGAGCACCAAAGGTTACGGTCCATTAGCGAAATACAATTTTTGATCCTCCAAATCTCGTCAGACGCACTAACGCACTGATTACTACTACCAAAACCATGTATGAGATCGGTTTAAGTCCCGAACAGTTAAGTGTATAAAATTGTTGCAGGACACCTGTACTACACAATATAACGCACATGGCGTTTCAGTTCCACCGAGTCAGGCACGCCTGGCTTCTGAACAGTAATACACATTGTCGCTGCTGGCAAAAGTATCGGTATCGAGTGTACTACGTGGATCATCAACACATACATAACGACGCGTTCACGCTGGATCTATCTAGATCGAATCAAGATCTCGTTAATTCAAATTTAATCACTCGTTCGTCGGAACGAATCACAAAGTATCAGGACTTGGATTAATTTATACTCCAACATTGCTCATGTTTATAAACGCAAAGTGACCATAAAATTTTCTGTAGTCTATTTTGCTTCCTATTAGACTTATATGTTCTCTCTCTCTTTTTAAGAAAATTCTTTAGTATCTTTGTACTTGTAGTAACCTATTGATTTCTCCTAGTTCAGTGTTCGAAGACGAGTATTCTAGTCCTTTAAATTCACTTTTGTTTTTTTCATCATTTCATGATTTTTAACAACCGTTTAACAAAAAATACTAGATAAATCGAATCTAAAAAATTTCGTTCGTTCGACAACTTATAAAAAAAAGATTAGTGCCATACTTCATACATGAAAATATAATCTTTTTTCTGCGATGTATAAATAAAAGAATAATTGGAATTAATCACCAGCAACGACCAGAGTATATCTAGCTTTTTACAGTACAAAATACAGCTCCTGCACATACGTATGTATATATGTATACACATATGTGCATATATATACATATACATATACCTAGTAACGAAATATTTCAGCATATGTAAGGATATAGTAAGGTGAAATGCAACTGCATTCTTCAAAGTTCGCAACAATCACTGACAATATGAACAATGGTGACTCTCGGTATAACGATTATATTTTTACGTACAAAATGTGCAAACTTGTATAGACTTCTGTGTTTATATGTATATATACATATATACGTTGCGATGACGATCATACCGGTGCTTGCATTCATTTTCACTTAAAGAATCTGACATACAAAGCATACTTATTTTGTCCTAGTTTATCAGAATCTAAAATAATATTTCAAGTATAGTTGTATATAAACTCGTAAACACTGATAATCCTACAATTGTGCAGTTCTTGTTGACGTTCGAAACTAGGTTTGTTATGAGATAATGGTTCAACGATCCTCATTACATCCTTACACATAAAAAATTGGCGTTACTAAACTTTATTTATATGTATTCAGGGCCGGCATGTTCATTTCCTTTCCCATTAATTCTGAATTGTTTTTTCTCGAGTTGCTAGAGAGTTCGAGAGGGAGGACCGGATACAAGATGCGTGGATTGAGAAAGGAACAGAGTTTGACTCGCGTCTCGATTTTTCATACTCATCGTATCCCTCTCTTACGTAAATAATGTTAACTATCCTTTCGATTTGATCATCTTTCCAGTTTCGATATGAATCACCAACAAGTGTAATGTACTGTCAGTCGAGCTGACAAAATATGTCATAAATGATGACCTTACAAAATTTTTATAAAGTATATGAAGAATCCATACATCTTGCATCACAAAACAATGCGCGTACGAGATAGTTTGAAGGTCAAGGGACAGAGGATTCATGTCTCTACTCTAATTCAATCGAATGTTTATAATATTATTACATCGTATAGTGTGTGTATTCATGTAATGCTTGGATGTGTCCTATGTGTAAATGTACTTTGTGCGCGCGCGCGCATGTATGGTGTAGTGTAACAGCAATAAAAACAAAGACATCATAAGAAAAAACCCTTGCGAAGAGAACAACGATGTATAGAGGGGAAGGAAACTAGGAATAAAATGGGCTTCCGGGAGTTGGGCATGGAGAGATAGAAATTCGAACGATTATGACGAAATGCGTTTGTAGCGATTATACGCATCAACGAAACATACGTTCGTATATCCCTACCTAGCTACAATTCCCGGTAGTAGCGCGCGCGACGGTAAACGGCTTATCGTTAAGCGAGCGGCACGGATTCCAGTTATATCCTACTTCCTTTCATCCTGATCACATTCACGGCTTATGTGACCAGTCTTGCCACAGATATAGCATGTCTTTCCTCCAGCCTCAGTGCAGTTGCGAGCGATATGACCTGTTTTATTGCAATTGTAGCAACTCTGCATCGCGAAACGTCCAGAATCATTACCGCCTTCTGGGCAGCTGCGGGCAATATGACCAGTCTTGTTGCAGTTGTAACAGCTCATCTCAGGCCCCTGTAGAAATCATTTCAAATTATAATACGATGTAAGACTTGGTTAGTTTGCAATGTTATTATTGTTCTTATATTAAAATTTCTAATAACCTGTTGGCAGTCTTTTGCAATGTGTCCAACACCATTACAACGATAGCAAAGATCTTGATCTTCTTTGCATTCACGCGCAAAGTGTCCAAATTGGTTGCACTTGTAGCATTTATCACGACCACGTGGGAAACCACCTTCTCGGTCACGTCCACGGTCACCTCTACCACCGCCACCACCACCATGTGGACACTCCCGTGCGTAGTGACCCATCCGATTGCATTTGTAACAAGCGCTCGAACTCATTTTTAAAAAATCTGTAACAGCAAGTAATCACCCTTTCATGTCCAATTTTGAACGCATATACATGCATAAATTTCTTTATGGATGTGTAAATCAATTATATTGATAAAAATGAAAAAGTTATTTAAAAGTTTTAGTTAAAAAAAAAAAGTGTAGAATATTATACTAATATATAGAATTGGAAAATCTTTAAAATATTTAAAAGAATTTTTCGAATTTTTAATTATACAAGATGCCTAACAAAAGAGAAAGACAGAAATTGATGATTGATAAGTATACATATGTGATTGGACAATAAGTACGTATATGTATATCTAAAAATGACTTGGAATGAAGCATAGGGTAAAGTATGAAAAGTAAGGTATAGGAAACTATAAGAGCACGGAAGTAACTAGGGAAACAAAAAAAAATTATTTCCTTTTTCTTTTAATTGTTGAAAAATACAAAAATCATGATTTATATACGTATATAATGCGAAGAAAAAGTACTTGAAAAAAATATATAAGTTACTTTAAACAAGAGTATAAAATGGCATCGTGCATCCATCCATACTCGAGAAGCACATAAAATACACGTGTCGTGATAGGCGTCGTGCACAAATATGCAAGTTCAGTATGAAAGATTTCGGTAACGTAACGATATTCTGCGGGAAGATTAATAACCGATATTCGACTATTTCTACATAAAACCCTCAGAAATTGCCGTCCATCGTACAACGTGGCTCTATCGCCCCCACTTTGCAGTGGTGGTACGCAAGTACGCCACGGCGCGAAGATGGCATCCAAGACTGACGCCGTACTGCGCTTTTTTTGCCTCACCAAAGAAAAGATCGGTCGAGGGCGAGGTACGCATGTACGGTGCACCGAAATGAAACGAAACGATCGACAAAAATGAATTTTCCCATCGAGATCGCAAGATGAAAGAAAATATTCCTTTATTGTATAACGAAAAATTGACTCTGCGAAGTCGAGGACCACGTGTGGAATTGCACAGAAAGAAACCGCGGACTCGAAATCACGGCGGCGTATAGCAGCGTTCTTTATTGGTGGAATAGCGACTTACCTCCGGTGCCTGGTGTATATGCACAATGAATCCTCCTTCCGTTGGGCTTCGCCGACGCGTTGGGGACAATGGGTCCGCGGGAAGTAGTGTTTTCCTGGGAAAACTCGAACCGATACTCAGCCGGATGACTGCGGCGACCATCGACTACGAGACGGAAGACCAACCAATCGTCGCTACGTTGCCCGCCAAACTCCCGTTGCAACTGTGACGACGATACCTCCTAAACTCACTACCAGAGGGCTACAAACACCAACCAATTACTCACAAATTTTTCGATAACCCCGAATTCCTTTAATTAAAAAATCTTTCTACATTCTGATGTGCCCGTGTCTAAAATAACATCTATTAGATAAACTTTACTAACGAGTTCAACTTATTTATAGCAAACCTCGAACGAAATGCAACTTCCTCCTCCTCCTCCACCGTTCCTTCTCACCGTACTCCAAACACTAACTTCAGACTTCAGCCGGCTATACAACATAAACGCCACCTTTACTGATCAACTCAAATCTCGAAACCGACAACTTCCTTTAGGGAAGTTTTCACATCTTCTAACCTGATTATCAATTAAAGTATAATAATTTCATTAAAAATTGATTGATATCGAAATTAAATATCCTTGAAACTACATTATGTCTCTTTTCGACCAAATTGTCTTGCATTCGCAAGCATCGTACATGAAACGCGTTTCAAACGTGCCAACCAAGTTTTATTGGAAACTACGAAAAGAGAAGTCCTGTTTTGGAAACAGAATTGCAATGGTATTTGCTCTACATGCAATTTTAAGAATTAATACGAATAATATTTGATATATGTCGTTACGTGACCATATATCTGTCGCTCATTGACGAACTTCATTTATAATTTCTCGATATATTGTATGTACAATGTACAAGTACACATAGTATACAGGGTGTCCCAAAAGTCGGGGAGGAGCCGGAAATGGGGGGTAGCTGAGACGATTCTGAACAACAATTTCCTTTGCAAAAATGTCGGATGGGGCTTCGTTAAGGAGATATTAAGCGAAAACCCCGACCAATCAGAGCGCGCGTAGACCGTTGGAGCGGCCGCGGTAGCGAAGGTTACGCTCTGGCGGCCGCGTTTGTACGCGAACAAGTGACTCGACGTGCATCGAAGGACATTGACGCTGCCGTCTAGCGCGTAGCCTTCGCTACCGCGGCCGCTCCAACGGTCTACGCGC